>NW_019154106.1:11108537-11116661 GCF_002288905.1 Enhydra lutris kenyoni
CATCTGTATCTTTGGGGTAAATACCCAGTAGTGCAATGGCAGGGTCATAGGGAAGCTCTATTTTTAATTTCTTGAGGAATCTCCACACCGTTTTCCAAAGTGGCTGTACCAACTTGCATTCCCACCAAACAGTGTAAGAGGGTTCCCCTTTCTCCATATCCTCACCAACACTTGTTGTTTCCTGTCTTGCTAATTTTGGCCATTCTAACTGGTGTAATGTGGTATCGCAATGTGGTTTCTAAAGAAAAAAATAATAATTTAGGCTTAGAGGAAAAGCCAATAGAGTGAGATCCATTCTGTTCTATTCTAAAAATTGATCATATTGAAATTTTAGGCAGTGATATGGGAGAATTAATAGGAAAGCTTCAAATTGTTCTTGTTCTGAGGAGAAAAGAAATTAAGTGGAAACACTCCTCATTTTGCTGATTATTAAATAGCTCTGATGAGTTATCTCAATAACATTACATCATAAAGTCCTTATGAAGTAAGATAAACACTGCTATTCTCAATCACAACTGAAGAATAGAAACTTGGAGAATGGGGGCACCTGGGTGGCTCAGTGGTTAAGCGACTGCCTTCAGCTCAGGTCATGATCCTGGAGTCCTGGGATCGAGTCCCACATCTGGCTCCCTGCTCTGTGGAGAGTCTGCTTCTCCCTCTGACCTTTCCACCTCTTGTGCTCTCTCTCATTCTCTCTCTTTCAAATAAATAAAATCTTTTAAAAAGAAAGAAACTCAGAGAATGTACATGAATTTTCCGAAGCTCCAGAACAAATAACTAGGAGAGTTGAGATCTTTGCCAGGGTGTGCCTGACATTACGGTACACATCCTTTCAATCAGATTTCACCCTTTGCAAGGGTGAGCATCTTTGATTCCTGGGAGTGGCACCCCGTTTATCTGTCCCTGTCTGTCTCCCACTACTGTGCTCCAGAATCCCATAGTGCATTGATTCCATCCTGCAGGGCCTCAGAACCCAGGCTTCCAGGCCTCCAGTAAGGGTTGCTTATCATCTCCCCCAGATAGATTCGTTGGGAGCCAAGGGAACAAGTTTTACAGATGATACCTTTTGCCAATGTCTTCTCTTCCTGTGAAATACAATCCTTTCAAGGGCACCTGGGTGGCTCAATCGTTAAGCATCTGCCTTTGGCTCAGGTCATGATCCAAGGGTCCTGAGATTGAGCCCTGCATCAGGCTCCCTCCTCTGCAGGAATTCTGCTTCTCCCTCTCCCATTCCCCCTACTTATGTTCCCTCTCTGGCTGCCTCTCTGTGTCAAATAAGTAAAATCTTTAAAAAAATATATATATATATAATCCTCTCAGTACTAGGAAGTGTGCAGCTGCTTTCTTCGAAACACCTCCAGAAATGTGTATAGCATTCTGCATCCTGAGCGTCGTGGGGCTTGATGAAGAATTCTGACTACGTGTGGTCTTTTACAGAATGAGAGATGTCATTGGTACCAGTGGGTTTGTTGAGGGCATTTCAACAAATGAAATTCAAAGCATGCAGGTGGGACAAGCAGACGCATCTGATTCTGATGGACATCTACCCAGCAAACTGCATAACTTCCTTAAAAAGAATCTGCAATCCCTGGGTGTAAGTTACCGTTAGTCCTGTAGACATTGGGGGGTGAGTATGGAAAATTAACGTGGTCTGTAATTTTATTTGGGATAAATTATTTCATGCCAATTCATAAGATTAGGTAAGAAGTGAGTGAGGGCGATATATTTGGGTGTACCATTAGGTCAAATGTTTTGGGATGAAGGTGTTCTGGGCTCCCAGAGGTCAAATGGGATGTTTTTCCCAAACGTAATATCCCCATGAGGTAATATCCATCAACAAGGCTTGGTAAACCAATACAATTTCTTTGGATTCTCTTCCAAGGATTATTTTCCAATTAAGGTGAAAAGATCACACGTGATTCATATATGATCTTGAGATCTGAGGGAAAGATGTCTCTAATTGTGAAGAGTTTCTACTTCACCCCTATGTTCTGTTTTTCTTCCTCCAGGTAGCTCAGATAATGATTGGTCTGAAATGCTTCTTAGCTGGCATCATCGAGATTTTTTTCTACTGGTACATTAAGGACAGGAATCTTTTATTCTGCTTTTATATTGGCTACCCATTCTGGGCTGGAATGTCTGTGAGTATATCTATTAGAACTACTTTGGAAACCAAAGAAGTTATTTGGAAATTATAAATAAAGGGAAAATGTATTTAATTAGTTTATCCTCTCTTTTTATAGACAACAGCTGAGATTGATTGATTGATTGATTGATTTTTTTTTAGCAGAGCCACCATCCTGAATAGATAGGGAATTTGTAGGAGAGAAGGTGACAAAAGTAGCCTCAGGACCAACTGCAAGTGTTTGGCCAAAATAAAAAAATGCTCGAGTCCCATGCTCCCTCCTTTGAAAGGAGAGATCATACTTAACTGAGATGATCCAGGCATACATTAGAAAGTAAATGAACTTTCAGGTTGGAATATGTTTGGATAGATTATGATGGGGGTGTGTAGGTCAGGATCATTCTTCCCATTCAACTTTGTCACAACTGATGGCATCTACATGGAGCCCTTGCCTCACCTTCTGTCCACCTCAATATTCTTCCATCCATATGCCCAAAGTAGACTCAGATCCAACTTGATTCAGTTCAATGATTTGTTCTTTAGGAATATTCTGTCAGAATAAACATATTGACTGGGTGAGATGTGGAGTTCAGGGTAGGTCATCCAGGGTGGTGGTAGGTGATGTGGATGGGAAAGAGTTCTCCCCCATGAATGTCTTCCCTGTCTTACAAACAGTTCATCATGTCTGGATCTTTGACCATCTCATGTACAAAAAGACAAACAAAATTTCTGGTGAGTATCATTTTCCCTTTTGCTCATTTCATGAGTTAATAAGAACAGTTGACTCTGACTCTCTACACAAAGCTAAACCAACACAAAATTTGGATTTTCCAGTCTATTTTATTGACTACCTTGCAACTTTTGCTTCAATGATTAATTCTTTAGCATATGAGGCATATACTTAGCTTTTTTTAGGAAGAGAAAGTGTTCAACTGTATGAATTTTAGCAAACACTTTTTTAAAAATCTGGTAAGAAGCAAAGTAAGGGAGTCTTACATACAGATCCCATCACAGTGGTTGAAGAGGTACATTTTGGAAGGCTAAAATGGGGAGGATGGTGCATACGTTTGTGCGTTTGTATCAGGAAGCTTCTAGTTCCAGGAGCTTCTAATTCAGGAGGACATATTAGAGATCACTCCTACCAGTGATATCAGAACAGACAGAACCCCCACCATGTTGGCTCTGTCCATGACCTTTCATTTCAGGAGGACCAGGTATTTCCTTCTCTCCCATGTGTGGGGTGGATTGCCAGCATACTGCTCCGGTAAAGAGGCTGGATTGCTTATGAAGGTTCACCTACACTAGCCCATGGAGCCAGGGTGTGACTTAAGGATACTGCCGAAGAGGCATCTGGAAATACAAAGGCCCTGAGTACTTCTACTAAATGCATTATTCTCTTGCAGACTGGAGTGACTATTGGAGCTAATATTATCAGCACACTACTTTCAAGAACTGGGATAGTTCTTCTCTCAGTGAATTTAGTTGATGTATTCTTATCTGAATGCTCAGAGTTACGTGAGTGTTCACTGATTAAAACTTTTGTAAGTGTAAGTACTATTTTGTTGGATGGTCTTTTCACCTGTGATGCTTGCTTTCAGTTCCATTAGTCCTCAGAGACTAAAACCTACCATGAAGTTTCTCAAAGTTGAAAAGTAACAGGGGGAAAAAAAAATCCCAAACAAATGTAATTGTGAATTTTGTTAAAAAAGGAAACAAAAACCTGATATTAGAATTGAAGAATTGTGTGAGTGTGTCATTTGAAAAACATATACTCTTATCATTCCAAATTCTCTCTCTTCTCTGGGCACACTGATCTATGAACAGTCTTTTATTGTTCATAGATCAGAGAAGAGAGACTTGATCTGGAACACTAATTGAAAATTAGCCTATGGGGGCACCTGGGTGGCTCAGTGGATTAAGCCTCTGCCTTCAGCTCAGGTCATGATTTCAGGGTCCTGGGATCGAGCCCCACATCGGGCTCTCTGCTCAGCAGTGAGCCTGCTTCCTCCTCTCTCTGCCTGCCTCTCTGCCTACTTGTGATCTCTCTCTCTCTCTCTGTCAAATAAATAAATAAAATCTTAAAAAAAAAGAAAATTAGCCTATGGATTAGAATTAGTTAAAGTAGACATTTAAATTATAGTTAAAATTATATAAAATTTGGGAGCTGGTCTGCATCCTTTTAATGTTAATTTAAAAGGCAAGTGGAATGTTGGTAAATCCATTTTTTCTGCAAGTAAATTTGAATCTCATGACCTTTGTGTATGTATGTGTATGCCTGTGTATATGTGGGTGCGGGTGTGAGAGAGAGAGAGAGAGAGAAAAACAGACAGACAGACAGAAATCCTGGCCTGTTCATAGTCAGTGTTTGTCTAATAAATGGGACAAAATGGCTGAAGTAGCAGTAACTCCCTCTAGAATGTGAAGGGAGTTTTTTTGCAGAACTTTGCCATTTAGAACTCCCATAACTGTATTTGTTTCTGTTAGAGTTTATGTCTGGTGCTCACTGAAGCAAGGTTTGTGTCTGATCCAGTCTTCTGTCTGAAGAGAATGTGCATATCCTGGATAGGGAGTGCATTGTTCTGCAAAATATCCACTAACCCTTGCCCTTGGGCAACCAGGGGGAGCAGAGCGCAGGCTAAAGCTAAGTGGGAAAATCTGAGCTCCTGCTCCTCTTCTCTTCCTTAGGTTATCGTTATCTTTCAAATGATAGTGACTTGTGTGCAAATTTTTATTTCCTTCTCGCTCTGTGGGCTCACTTATACTGTGCATGGCAATGAGATCAGCTGGGTGAGTAGCCTTTTTTTATTGGGAAGATGAGGGAGCATTTAAAACATTTCAGAGAATCATAGATGCAAACTGTTAACTTCCATCTCTGGTTGAATAGAGATGGCAAAACCACCACCACAATCACCTCCAAAAGCCCTCTTAATGGGAAGACAGGGAGCTGATGAATTTAGACAACCGTGGCTCTGTGTTACACTCATCAGACAATCTATCTCTACCTATTTCTTTGTAGAAACATTTCATTCCTCATGACTTACACAGTTTCCCTCATTCCCTCACACATTACACATTCATTTCTTATTCATTCATCCAAAATATACTGAACATGTATTATATTTACTGGGTTGTGAGATAAGGAAACAGTGGCTTTACCCATGTCTTCAACTAGTGAAAATCACATAGATAAAATAAATACTTAAGGAAAATGTCGCAGTCAAGTAAGAGATGCAATAACTCTGGAAACACATAATTTAAATAGTAATTCCACACCTCATGATTTTCCATGTTATCCTCATCAATCATCTACATGCCGACATGTTCTTGTGCTCATGTGTACCTACATATTCATATGTGTATATCTCTCACATAGCCACATGTCATAGATTCTGAAAGCCCTCAAAAATGATTGGCCTTGTGACCCCCCCCGACCAAATTTATCATACCAATATTTCTGTTTCCATGTCCCTAGGATGAAAGAGAGAGGGGCATATCTCCCTGTGTTCATGGATAGCATTTTTAAAAAGATCTTATTTATTTGAGAGAAAGATCATGGGGGTGGGGAGGAATGGAAGGAGAGGGAGAAGCAGACTCCCTGCTGATCAGGGAGCCCCACAAGAGGCTCAATTCCAGAACCCTGAGATCACAGCCTGAGCTAAAGGCAGATGCTTTCCCGACTGAGCCACCCAAGTACTCCTTCACAGACAACATTTTATTATTTTTTTGGAATGGCCCTCTCTCTTTCTCCTCCTCAAACTCCTGTAGATCCTGGCATGGATTATTGACTACATAAATACGCAACAAGATCAATGAAAAATGTATTTTACTGTGGTTCCAGATATGGCTAGAATTGCCCCATCTCTGCCTCGGCTGTCGAGAACACCTTGGCTAGCCAGTGTGTCTCAGCTGTGGCACTACTGACATTTGGGAATGGATAATTACTTGTTGTGGGGGTGGTGGGGATGATCTGCGCAAAGTAAGGTGTTTAACACCATCCCTGCTTCTATCCCTTAGAGGTCAACAATGTCTCCCACCCCCAATTTTGACAACCAAAACATCTTCAGACATAGCTAAATATCCCCTGCCTGGGTTGGGGGTGGGGTGGGAGTAGGAGTACCACCAGCTGAGAATCAGTGAGCTACCTAGAGCATTGCAGGGATAAATTGACAAGATCAGACAAAATCACTGAAAATTGAGGTGAAATAATTGTAAATGTTATGATGTCATATTTCTAGATTTCTGCACTAAGTTGCTTGATCAGATCACATTCTGAAGATCCTTATCAAGATTTATTGACTCAACCTGAAATTTATGAAGACTTAGCGCTTCAAGATGTAGATCCTGTTCACTCTGATCTGTGAGACACCATCATAATCATCTTTACCACACCGGGGCATCTTGGATCCATGATGGCAACCAAAGACAGATTTTCTGTTAGGAATCTCCTACAAATACCCTCCTTCCCACAGATTTCATCATGCAATTTCTCTCTCTCTCTCTCTCTCTCTCTCTCACACACACACACACACACACACACACTCACACACACACACACACACACACACACACATACACACAAACTTATCAATATATGTGCTTTATTTTATAGTTGACCAGCAAGTACTAGTATGAGCACTCCATAGATGAATAGACCTTTTTTTTTTTTCTTCATTTGAATGATCTATTACCATTTTTAAGCAAATATTAGTTCTTGGGTCTCACAGAGTAATTTGTTGTTACCCACTTGCTTCTTCCTAGAAACTGTACTTCCTTCTTGCTTGACAATTGATTCAAGTGAAAAATCTTTATACAAATAGTTTGGATAAGTAGTGGCATACTGTCCGGCATTGGGTTCAATCTAAGTTCCTTTGACTGCTGAATGTAGCAGCTCTTCCTTGCTTATGTCAAGGTGAACATGAGAAAATATAATAAGATACAAAGTGTAAATTACCACACTCTGATGTATGACATACAATAAAAATCTAATGCAACTTCATTATTAACTGAACGCCAATTTAATCACCCTACCACTCAATGATTTTTTTAAAAAGTAGTGTAGCACTGGGTGTGGTGCAAAAACAATGAATACTGTTACGCTGAAAAGAAATAACAAATTTTAAAAAAAAGTAGTGTTGCTTTCTTATTGGTGACTGTGTATCACAGCGTTTTTAAATTTTTTATAAGGTGCTATCTAGGGTTTGTTTTCTCAAAGCAGGTTTTGAGATTAAGATTTGAGGGTGTGGTTTTTTTTTTTAATTTATTTATTTATTTTCAGCATAACAGTATTCGTTTTTGCACCACACCCAGTGCTCCATGCAATCCGTGCCCTCTCTAATACCCACCACCTGGTTCCCCCAACCTCCCAACCCCCGCCCCTTCAAACCCCTCAGATTGTTTTTCAGAGTCCATAGTCTCTCATGGTTCACCTCCCCTTCCAAGGAGTTGGGGGAAATGAGGGTGTGTTTTTTAAGAAAACAGAGACCACTGACTGGGAGAAAATATCTATAAAGCATATATTTGATAATAGTCATATATCCAGAATACATAAAGAATGCTCAGAACTCAGTAACTGGGGCACCTGGGTGGATCAGTCATTTTAAGCAACTGCCTTCTGCTCAGGTCATGATCCCAGGGAC
Source organism: Enhydra lutris kenyoni (assembly GCF_002288905.1). NCBI lineage: Eukaryota > Metazoa > Chordata > Mammalia > Carnivora > Mustelidae > Enhydra > Enhydra lutris. The sequence continues at coordinate 11,116,299 of NW_019154106.1, forward strand.
CTGGGATCAAGCCCCACATCAGGCACCCTGCTCAGCAGGGAACCTGCTTCTCCCTCTCCTACGCTCCCTGCTTGTGTTCCCTCTTTTGCTGTCTCTCTCTCTGTGTCAAATAAATAAATAAAATCTTTAAAAAAAAACAACTCAGCAACAAAATACCAAACAACCCGAGTAATAATATGTGTGTAAAATAATTGAACAGACACTTCACCAGTGAAGACATGGAGATTACAAATAAACACAAGACAAGATACTCAGTATCATTAGTTGTTAGGAAATGCAAATTAAAACCATAATGAAATTCTTCTATACTTCTGTTGGAATGGCTAAAATGAAAAAGACTGATCATAACAAGTATTAACAAGA
>NW_019154106.1:11116671-11246970 GCF_002288905.1 Enhydra lutris kenyoni
ACATGGAGAATAGAAACTCCCATACACGGTTGGTGGGGATGTGAAATGATCCAATTACACTGGAAAACATTCTGGCAGTTTCTTAAAAATTTAAACACCTGCTAATCATCCAGATATACATGGAGAATAGAAACTCCCATACACGGTTGGTGGGGATGTGAAATGATCCAATTACACTGGAAAACATTCTGGCAGTTTCTTAAAAATTTAAACACCTGCTAATCATCCAGATATTCCGTTCTGGGTAGATACCCAAGAGAAATAAAGGTATATGGGGGTTTTTTTTGTTTTGTTTTTTGTTTTAAGATTTTATTTATTTATTTGAGAGAGAGAGAGTGAGAGAGCATGAGAGGGGAGGTCAGAGGGAGAAGCAGACTCCCCATGGAGCTGGGAGCCTGATGTGGGACTCGATCCCAGGACTCTGGGATCATGACCTGAACCGAAGGCAGTTGCTTAACCGACTGAGCCACCCAGGCGCCCCCAAAGGCGTATGTTAATACAAAGGCTTGTACACAAATGTCAATAGCAGCTTTATTTGTAATCGCCCCAACTGGAAACACTTCCAGTGTCTGTTAACAAGTAAGTGGATAAACAGATTGTGGCATATCCAAACAGTGAAATCCTACCACGGAGCAATTAAAAAGGAATGAACTGTCCACAGACAATGCAACATGGGTGAATTTCAATTTAATTATGCCGAGTGAAAGAAGACAGACAGAAAAATTACCAGCTGTATGATTCCATTTATACAAAGTTCCAAAATGGCAAACTAATCTGGAGCAACAGAAATTAAGTCAATTATTTATGGAGATGAGCATGGGGGTGAGGAGGGGCAGGAATTTTGTGGGGAGTGAGGTTTACATTCATTATCTTGATTGTGATCATGATTCATGATTGTATATATAAGTCAAAACATTCCAAATTTTAATCTCAAAATAACTAGTATTTTATATGAAAGTTATATGTCAATAAAGAGTTTTGTTTTGTTTTTAAGACATTATTAGCAGGCCTGAGGACTGTTCCTCCAGAATATGGCTAGATGGCTGGATGGAGATGGCTAGATGGGTGGATGGAGACAGTTGGATGGCTGGATGGAGATGGTTAGGTGGCTGGATGGAGATGGCTAGATGGCTGGATGGAGATGGCTAGATGGCTGGATGAAGACCCAGTTCTTCAGACAATTTTTCTAGCTGCCTTTACTCTCACAAGAATCAGTGTTTTCTTTTCAGAAGTTCGTGAATCACCCCTGTCACTTGTAAAACTAAGAATATGCTCTTTCCTGCATGTGAGACAGCCTTACAATCTGTTTGGATAGTCTCAAAAAGTAACAATTGAGGCTTCAAGTCTTCCTACTACTAGACCCAGATTGCTCAGTCTTGTGTTTCTAGTTGTCCAGTGAAGGTTCTACCAGGTTTCATCCCATCCACTCCCCGATCTAGAGGGTGAGATCTTACCACACCTAGCTTTAGTTCCCCCAAATCATCTCATGTTAGAGGAAGAACAGCTATTCTACAAATATCCAGAGGATACAAGGAGAACGATCTCTGCCGCACTCTGTGTGGGTCTCTGCTATGCGTGTTACTGACTCTCTAAGAGGGTGAGAAGTGGAAATTAGCTTGATTCTCTCCCCAGTCCTGCAGTGGCTAGATGACAAACACTATTTTCAAATCTTCCATGTTCTTTAGTGAAGATGAGGTACCCTGGAAAGTTCCCCTTTTAGGGCCTAATCTGACTGTGAATGTTAGATGAATATTTAAGATTGTTTAACTCTCACGAGCAAGTCATGCCAACCTTTAGCGAGGGACTATTTCACAACCAAGTAAACAAAACTCACTAATCTTCTTAGATACCTTGTATCTTTGAGTTCCCTCAGACCAGGGCCTGCCCTCACCCTTGGTCATTAAGAAATCAAGAAATCTGATCTTTCATAGAGTTTAAAAGACAGAACAACAGCTCAATTAAAAGTTAAACACACCATTAATCAGAGGTCCCAATGAGTACAACTCATTTTTTATTAATTGTATGTCTAAGATAGGAAATGTTTTCAAAATGAAAATTACTAGAGAAAAAATAAAAAGACAAAACAAACAAACAAACAAAGCAAAGGGCTATTTCTGAAGACCTAGCATTCTGGAGATCAAATGAGGGTTCTTTAAGAGATAATTATTAATATTATCTAGTGCTTAGTACATGCCAAGATTTGTCCTAAAAACTTTAAATCTATTAAATTATTTAATCCTCACATTTTTTTCAAGGACAGTGCTTATAAAGAACCCTTTTACCAATTAGGAAAATGAAACCCAAAGAATTTAAGTGCCTTGTGCCAGGTATACAGAAAGTAGAAAGTGGTGTGATGAGCATAGACCCTGCAACAGACACATGGAAGTCTAACACCTTACATGTGTAAGGTGTTTCTCATTTCTCAGGCATAATAATTCACATTGGGAGCCCCTGCCCAGAGGCAGCTTTCCCCTAGGTTGTGATCCAGTGAACCTAACTTCTTCTATCTGGTCTTTGTCATTCCTTAAAACCCTGTATGTATGCGCAGCAAACTGTAAGAAAGACACAACAGAGGTCACCACGACAGTTCTTGCCCCTGGCCTGGTATGCCTTACTGTCAATAATGTTCCAGAACGTGGCCGTGATATAGAACTACCAGCAGCGGTTGTTAAATGTAGTTAAAGTCCATGCCCAGAATGGAGAGCAAAATAGATTCTGGGCAAGAACCAGTTTCCTCTGCCACCTATAATTCTGGTTACAAAATTACCCAATGGCTCCCTTCCTTCCCACTCTCAAAACATGCTCCTCTCATCAAAGGAAACAGCTCCACCCAGTCCATGTACCTGTTTTAAAAAACTAGGATCTCTGAGTGTAGGCAGTCTACTTCATCCCTTCCAGTCGTGATTCCTAGTGGTCAGAGACCTCTGAATTAAACAACAGCAGCTACAGGGAAAAAAAAAGTGTATTTTCCATCACCTCCTATTCTCATTTATGTATATTCAAGGAATATAGCAGCAGTCCTTGGTCTACAAGGATAATGGAACTCCATAGGGCCACCATCATGGCCACTTCCTGTGCTGTCAGCTAACAAGGTTCACTGTAGAGACCCTGGATCAACATGGGATGAGCTCCTTGTCCATTTGTCTCCTACAGCCCTGACTTCAGTGTGGGGCTGCATAGAAACCCCATCAGTCTGGCTCCTATCCTATTACAGGAAGCAAATAATAGGCATATGTACATACTGATCTCAGGAATAATTTGCTCAGAGATAAAAAGGACTTGTCACCTGGCTTGCAAGAATATAAAACAGAGATAAGACATCTACGCCCATTAGATACATACTAGACACATGTAAAGATGGGAATAGGGTAGTTGAGTATGAAAGGGCTATCTCTAAGGAAAGAGTGCTCTGCTGTAACTAATCTCATTTTCCTTCCTCCACTCATATTCAAGCCTGGCTTTCTCTGAAGGTTCTGTAATGAAAGGTACACCTACTCAAGCAGTGAAGAATGCATTTTAAAGGAACCAGCCTCTAACTGGCAGCCGGTGCCGTTAATCTGTGATCTTAGAAATTATTTATTATCTCCATGGTCTCTAAAATGAGGACTCTAGTAGACCTAAATCAGAAGGCTATTTTGAGGAAAAACAATATTTTGTCTATGAAGAACATTTTGTCTAGAAGGTACTTTATACATCTACAAATCCTGGTACATATTAAAAGCTCAGTAAGTAGTAGCCAATATGCCATCAGGCCTGATACTGACTTCCTATTTTGCCCTATTCTCTGCTTTATTTAAATTCCTGTTAAAGTATGGATGAGCTGAAAATATTATGCTACGTGAAAGAAGCCAGACATGAAATGTGGTAGATATTTTATGATTCCATACATATGAAACATACAGAATAGGTAAAACCACAAAGGCAGCTTGTGGACCCATAGCTGTCAGGAAACGAGGGAGAGAGGAATGGGGGAGAACCAGCTTATTGGGTACATGTTTTATTTTGGAGTGACACAACCAGGTAGAGTGATGGCTGTGTGACATTGTAAATGTACTAAATGCCCCTGAATTTTTCAATTTAACATGGTTAACTTTAATTTATGTGAATTTCACTTCAGTAAGTTGGAAAAAAAAATAACAGTATGGGCTTAGTTAGAAGTTTCTCTTGGATTTGCTCTGAGACAGGATGTGAAAGGAGAAATCGATTGACCTCTTCCCAGATGGTGGCCCTTCATCCTCCTGGGGGAGTCCAAGCATCTGAAGTCATGCCCACATGCTCACACAGGGATGTATGGCTCTGACATCACTGTGCCAACCCGGTGTAAGAACTACCCAGGCATTGCTCAGAGCTGTCCCTCTCCTTTCTCCAAGTATGAATTCCTTGGTTTTGTCAGGTCAACCTCTCCCTTTCTCTTGAACCCCCAATCTTGCCTCGGCTCTCATACTGAGGATTTTGCATTCTTGTCAGGCATGCTTCTCCCGGACCCAGACTCAGCTTCCGATGTGGACCTGCTCATGCCATCCGGTGACCAAAGTTGTTAGCTAAGCTAGAGGAATGTTTTTTGTTTTGTTTTTTTGTTTATTTGTTTGTTTTGAGCAGAAATTCTGGATGCAAACAAAAGACTTGTGTTAGGGAGGATCCAGGTTAATACAATAATTTCTAATTCTGGGGCATCTGGGTGGCTTGGTCAGTTAAGCAACCGACTCTTGATTTCAGCTCAGGTCCTGATCTCAATGTCAGGCTCTGTGCTGAGCGTGGACCCTGCTTAAGATGTTCTCTCTCCGTCTCCCTCTGCTCCTCCCCCACTACAAAAATAATAATTTCTAATTCTTTCACTACATCTGTTTTAAGGTTTATGAAAGAAATTTCTGGCTTCTATTCCCATCACACAATATGGTCTTTAGGTTCTGTGTCTGGGCAGGGCCCCTCCTACCTCTTCCGAACCTGCCATTCGCAACGCTACACCACCACAGATCCTTCCATCTCTCTAACAAGGGGCGATGAGGACCGTGAAACCGGCCTTCCATGATGGTGGCTTCCGGACTGTGTCACTTGTTTCAGCTGGAGAATCACCCTCAGCAGATTCCTAAACTAAAACCCTTGCTTCACATTTGGCTCAAGGACCTACGCAGTTCCTGATGCTTCCGCCATGACTTTTCCAAAACGTTGCCTTTCTTAACCCTTGCATGCCCCAGGCTTTGAGAAGCATTTTCTCCCCATGTCTCTGTCCAGAGGCGGTATATCGTGTTAGGCCGCCTTGTGCTTTGTGTGCCTCTAAATACGTCTTTTTCATAGAAGCACCTTTTAATTGGTGCTTGAATTGCGCCTGTCTCTGACAGAGGCTAGAAGGTTGTGTCCGTCAGAAAGCCTTCACCTAGAGACTGAACACCAACCTCTCTCCAGCATATTTCTTCAGGAAACAGTAAATGCCAATCAGCGTATCTACAACCAGTGTACTCTTTAGAAATGCACAGTCGTAATATTTGAGTAGGACTTTTGAGCCTCTGCACACACCTCGGGGTTTCAAGGTCAGTCAGTCTGCCCTATTCTGCTTGCTTCTCAGTGCACGTTACTCCCTGGTGCCTTCCCAGACCCGAAACTGCCTGTTTGAATTACAAGCTCACCAGTGCTTCGAGAGACACAGACGACTCTCCTGAGCTGCAGGATAGAATAATTTTCTACTCCTTAATATGTAAAAGCCTACTTGGGAATTCTTTTCATCCTGCGGTAGCTGATACCCTACTGTCTTTGTTAGCATGGTGAGTTCGTTTCTGTACTGAGAAATTCCTCCTACATGTTTACTGTGATGGATAATGCTGTGTCAACTTGGCTAGGCTGCAGGATGCAAATATTTGGTCAAACCATTCTTTTAGTTGTCTCTGTGAAGGTATTTTTTAGATGAGTTTAACATTTAAATTAGAGGGCTTGAGTAGAGCTGAAGACCCTCCATTATCCTACCCTGCAGATTTTAGATTTGCCAGCCTCCATAATTACGTGAGTCAATTCTTTAAAATAAACAACTCTTGGGGCACTGGGTGGCTCAGTGGGTTGAGCCTCTGCCTTTGGCTTAGGTCATGATCTCGGGGTCCTGGGATCGAGCCCCACATCGGACTCTCTGCTCGACAGGGAGCCTGTTTCCCCCTCTCTCTCTACCTGACTCTCTGCCTACTTGTGATCTCTCTCTGTCAAATAAATAAATAAAATCTTTTTAAAAATAAAATAAAATAAAATAAAAAACTCTTTCTCCTCTTTTGTTAGTTAGATAGATACACAGCTAGGTATAGATATAGTTATAAATATCTCCTATTGGTTCTTTTATAGTTTACAGATGTAACTATCCATCAAGGGACCATGCTCTTACGAGCTAGATGACTGTCAAGGTAGAAACCCCACAAGGCCCCTCTACAGGACCGCAAAAGGGTAAGTCCATCCTCCATGCCCCGCAAGAAGTTTCTATCTGTGCGCATCATTCTGTGACCCAAGATAGTAGTTTTATTTCCTTTTCAGTGGCCCTGACTTAAGCATCAAGGATTGAGATTTGAGGGACACCCAGTAAATATTATTTATCGTCCTTCATCATGTTTCTCACCTTTTAGAAAATGAGAGAGTAAAACAGAAGATCAGTAAATCTGATACTGGCCGATGTGGCTTATAACTGGTGGCTTCTAGATTTCCCAAGAATGGGTCTCAGAATGACACAACCATGCAAAGTCATAGCAAGGCAGGACCCACACAAGGTTAGCCACTGTCATGTACTACATTTTTGTAAGCTTTGCAGTCAGCTTACTCTTCCAGAGGGAGCAGTGACTGTCTACATTATGCCTGGTTTCTCTTCCCAAACGTACCACACTGCCTCTTCCTTTCTGCGGAAGTAGATAGCGATGCATAAGACAGATGCTCTGATGGAGCTCCCTCCCCATGGAAGGAAACACCATAGAAGAGAAAGCAACCCTCCAGCCATAGCACATCCCCTAGTAGCTACCCCTATTCTATAGATGGGTAATTCAGGATTAGCAAAGACAAGATCTGCTGTAGGTCACACCACTCATATGTAGTTTGGCCATGGTTCAAACCTGACTCTGTTGTGGGGGAGTCTGTTCATGCACTGTTCTTCACACGACAATGCTCGCTTTTCATAGGAAGTAGAGAACCCCCTTCCACATGCTTTATCCCAATGAAATGTGAACAGAACCATTTAAGGAGGTAGTATTGCAAATGCCACATTCATTCTCATAAAGATCATGGGCTGGTGATTTAAAGAAAAAGATTCTCAGGGCACCTAGGTGGCTCAGTCAGTTACGTGTCTGCCTTCAGCTCAGGGCACAATCCCAGGGTCCTGGGGTCAAGCCTCATGTCAGTCTCCCTGTTCAGCAGGAAGCCTATGTCTCCCTCTCCTCCCTGCTCCTGCTCTCTGTCACTCTCTCTGGCTCTCTCTCTCAAATAAATAAATATCTTTAAAAAAGAAAGTTTAAGGAAAAAGATTCTTGTAACTGGATTTACCAAAGAAAATGGAAACAAAACAAAAAAGAAAAATAATGAAGAAAGCTCAAATGTTAATTGGTTAGGCCTAATTACCATTTTCAGAAATAATCAGAATCCCTTCTCTCCTTGGTCTGAGAATCTTCCCATGATGATAGACCATACACACCATTACTCTACTTCCTCTGACAGGCATGTCCCTCTTTGGTCCCCTTAGCACCCTTCCTTTTCTTCACTTCAAAATAGACTCATTGAGGTTGCCACATGGAGTTCTGGTTCATTCATGTTCATTGCCTTATAATGTTCCTGGACACATACATACTGCCCTCTCTCTCTCTCTCTCTCTCTCTCTCTAGGCATGTGTGTGTGTGTGTGTGTGTATGTGTTTTATCCATTACGTTCAATGGGATGTTTGCATTATTTCAATTGTATGCTGTCACCATCCTTGCTTTAAAATACGTTTCAGTGGGGCTCCTGGGTGGCTCAGTAGTTTAAGCAACTGACTCTTGATTTCAGCTCAGGTCATGGTCTCGTGATCATGAGATCAAGCCTCCCACTGAGCTCTATGCTCAGTGTAGAGTCTGCTTCAGATTCTCTCTCCCTATCCCTCCAGCTTGCAATCTCTCCTCTCTTTAATAAATAAATAAAACCTTTAAAAAAAATACCTTTTGGTGCCTGAGTCCTAGTCTACATGTGTGCAAGTATACCTTAGTTCGGGGTGTGGAGGGGGGAGTAGCTGGATGGCTCAGTTGGCCAAGCATCTGCCTTCTGCTCAGGTCATGATCCTCGAGTCCCAAGATCCAGCCCCACATTGATCTCCCTGCTCAGCAGGGAGTCTGATTCTTCCTCTGACCCTACACTCTCTTGTCCTTTTCTTTGTCTCCCTCTTTCTCTCTCAAATAAATAAACAAAATCTTAAAAAAAAGAAAAAAACAAGTATACCCTTGGGTCTATAGCTAGGAGAGCAAGAACTGGTTCTTAGGAAAACATGGTATGTAACTTTATGAGAAAATTTAAAATTGTTATCTGGAATGTTTTTTAAATCAAATGTCTCCCTCAAAATAAGAGTAAATGTTCACATTAATCGACATCTTAGCCATCAGCTGGTGTCATCAGGTTTCCTAGTTGGCAGGAAGTTGTGCCCCCACTATGGACCTAATTTACATTTCCCTGAAGACTGATAAGGTGGATTTTCTTGTGCTTCTTTGTTATCTGCATATTCTCTTCTATGATGTCCCTGTTAATATTTTTTTGCCCCTTTCTATGTCTTTTTTAAAAAGTTGATTTGTTGAAGTCTGTAAAGATTCTGCACAATAGGGGCGCCTGGGTGGCTCAGTCAGTTAAGCATCTGCCTTTGGTTCAGTTCATGATCCCAGGGTCCTGGGATCAAGTCCCACATGGGGCTCCCTGCTCAGCAGAGAACCTGCTTCTCCCTCTCCCTCTACCCTTCCTCTTGCTCATGCTCTCTCTCACTTTCTCTTTCTCAAACTGATAAATAAAATCTTTTTTTTAAAGATGCTACACATTAATCCTGTTGATGTTTTGTGTATTGCAATTATGCCTTAGAAAGTTACTTCTTGATTTTTCACTCTCTTTTTGTTTCTTTTTAATTGAAGAATTAATTTTGCACCTACTGTAATGAAACATACTTTCAGGCAAGTTCTATTCATCTTGCTTGAGAAATTTTTCTGTGCCTCAACATAGTACTACATCATTCTACACTGCCTTCTAGACTTTGTAATGATTTTCTTTCCTAAATCCATTATTCATATGGAAGTGCCTTTTATATGATGTGAGTTATGAGTCCAATTTTACCTTTCTCCCTATTAATTTCACTTAAGATTTTATGATTTCAATGATTATGTTTTCCGCCAGTCTATATTTATATCATCTGTCATTTATTAACTGGAAGGAAAACCAGTGGCTCCTCAGACAGGATGAATGAGGATTGCTGCTTAATCTGACTTTAAAATAGGGAGGAGGCACCTGGGTGGCTCAGCCAGTTGAGCACCTGACTCTTGATTTTGGCTGACGTCATGATCTCAGGGTTGTGAAATTGAGCTCCATGTCAGGCTACATGCTGGGCATGGAGCCTACCCAAGATTCTCTCTCTCCCTTTGCCCCTCCCGCACTCAACTGGCATTTTCTCACCCTCTAAAAATAAATAAACAAATAAATGTTATATATTTAATTAAATTATTATATTTAATTATATTTAATTATATAAAATATTATATGTTAAATTAAATAAAATAAATAAATGTTATATATTTGGTTAATGAAATATAATTATTAATTCATTAAGATGAAAATAAGGAGAGTCTCCTGAATTGTCTCTTGGGCCCAGTATAATCACATCCCCTGACACCAGCCCCTTCAAAGCCAGCAATGGTGGGTCAGGCCCTTGTCACACTGGATCTCTGACTCTTCTTTCATTGTCATATCACCTCCATGTCCACAACCAGGAAAAGTTCTCTACTTTTAAGAACCCATATGATTATATTGGGCCTGAGAGACAACCCAGGATTCGCAATCTTAATTATTTTTGCAATGTTTGACTCCCATTTGCCATGTAATATATGCAATGGTTCTAGGAATCAGGATCTAAAGAGTTTTGTGGGGCTATTCTGAATCCCAAAATGCCTGTATCTGAGAGGGGTATCAAGGAACCCAGGAAGAAAAATATAAGTAATATTTTGCTTGACCTTGACTAAGAAATCATTGGCAGTAGAAATGTCCTGAATCTTCAGCCAGGGGGGCAGAATCTAAAAAAAAAATAGGGACACACAGAGCTGTTGGAATAGGAAATAATCAACGTGTATTTCTTTGTCTCCTGTGAAAGATTTGGCACAGCGTGGACTGATACGAGAAAATCTGAATCAAACAATTTATTTCTATTTATGCAGATTTGGGGACCATAGACTGAACTGTTTTATGATTCCTTGAAAAGCTGGTCAATGGCATGGTGGGCAATAAAAAGAAAAATCCTCATCAGCAAATAAAATAAATCTTTATTATACTGTGTTTCCACCCACAGATGGATCCCAGGTATATAAACTTAAGGACAGTCAGGCAGGTGTATTCTCACAGTCTTGGTTGTATGTGGTAAACAGCCAAACAAGGGAGAATTAATAGGTCAAACTGATTGGAAATGCCAAACCACCGTGATCTACTAAAATGTGACCTCATCATACACATGTTCAGGAGAGACTACTGAGGGGTTGTTGTCATTATTCAGTAAGAAAACCACCACCTGTGGAAAAATCAGAACATTGAATCCTTATAGTCTACAGTTAGGGGGAAGTTGTCCCACATGCTTAGGAACAATATGGTCTCTCAACACTTTCCTTCAGAATCCTGATACTTGGTGGGTCTATGTTCTCGTTCTTGCTTTAACCCTCTATTCCTTCAACAATACCACAAACGAACTGCCTATCAGAAAAAGAGGACTTGGGGCGCCTGGGTGGCTCAGTGGGTTAAAGCCTCTGCCTTTGGCTCAGGTCATGATCCCAGGGTCCTGGGATCGAGCCCCACATCAGGCTCTCTGCTCAGCAGGGAGCCTGCTTCCTCCTCTCTCTCTCTCTGCCAGCTGCTCTTGTGATCTCTGTCTGTCAAATAAATAAAAATAAAATCTTTAAAAAAAAAAAAAGAAAAAGAAAAAGAGGACTCTTCAGGGTCTAGGGACAGTTCTTTGGCTGAGTATGGTTGGCCATTTCCCTCCCTGTCCACCTGTGCTATCTCCTTCAAAGATGATAAAGATTTATATATGAAACAACATTTTCCCACTTTCTCTTCCTAATACCCCCCAACAAAAAGAGGACACCCCCCCACACACACACGCACACACACACGGAGGCAGAGAGGAGAGAGAGAACCCATAAAGACCCAGAGCACTCACCTTGTTGACAGAACAGGCCACCTTGCATGCACAGATACAGAGAGACAAAGCGATGCAGCCTTCTGCCAGAGAGAGGAACACCATTCCAGTCAGCATTCCCTGCAAAACAGATGGAAAATCCCCACAAGTTATAGAAGACAGAAAAGCAGGAGTTGTAAGAGGAGAGAATCGGGCAGAGCTTGTTGGCCAAATTTCACATCTGGTGGATTCCTGAATTTTCTCCCAATTCAAATATACCAAATGAACAACTTGAAAATGGATCATTAGAATTCTCCTCTTTTCCTCACAGGCTCAAGAACATCGGGTAATTCCGGGCATGTCCATACTGATTTTCGTTTGTTTGCTTGACTCCGCCCCATGTCTCATGACCAGGGCTGACTTCTTGGCTTACATGTCTCCTTCGGTCTCTCAGCAATTGTTTCTTAGAACAGCCTGAGTTTAACCCCCTGAACTTCTCCCCCTCTCTGGCTGCACATGCATTTAAGAATATGAATGCACACTCCCCCATCACTTCAGCTGGTTGTTCAGAATCTCTGAACCTCACAGAGCACCCAGAATACCAGTTTTCTTTTTCTCCTCAGATAGTTTTTAAAATCATAAGAAAAGTGTCCCTCAGAGAACTGAGTTCTCACAGAATTTTCCACTCACCGACCACACATCAGAGATTTCAGACATGAATGGTATTGAAAAGCTAACTTTTTTGCTCAGTGCTCCTGGCAAGACGCAAAGGCCTAGATCCCTTCGCCTTCAAGAGGGTGTCCAGCATCTACATAACCAGTGGCTGTGGTCAGTTCTGCGGTGAGAATTCACAGAGGAAAATTCAGACAAGACCAGTTTACAGATTTCCATTAAAAGAACAGGATATACCTACTGTAAATAAACTTCCATAGGAAGACCTCCATATCACATTTCCATATATGAATATTTCTTCAAAAATTATCATAATTGTGCCAATTATGCTACAATAGCACTGACTGTATTCAATCCCAGGCTGCATTGGATCTGAAAAGAATGAGAGAGAGAATTTATTGCAAACCCTTCTCCTGTTCTTCCTGTGTTCGACTTGTCAGTCAGGACCATTCAGCTGCTCTGAGTTGAATATGGGAATTTGCTTGGGGATCTTCCCCAGTCTACGGAATAAGGATGGGCCCCTGGCACAGTTACAGTTTTGGCTGCCTCAGTCTTAGGCACAGGAAACATGTGCCCATGGAACTTCACACAGCACAGAGCTAAGCCCTTCATTCTTGCCTACGTGCCATGGAGGAAGCACTTGTAGGGGATGCCCCCAAACACTTCTAGGGTCCTTTAGAGAACCAACAAGTTTCTATGTGCCATAGCCTTGTAGCTGAGCAATTCCTTGTTTCACTAGACCTACCTGAGCCTCACCAGTGAGACACTTACCAGACACCTGGTTACTTTTCTTCCCACAGCAATGGACAGTGCTCCAGATGTGAGGAACTGACCGAAGAGAGAGAACTCACTGAGGGCTTGCCCCTGCCCTCCCGTCCTTACAACAGCCTCCTTGCTCCCCAAACAGTCAGTCCGAGCTTGGGACCTACACAGCAGTGTGTGGATTTTTGAGAGAGAAGGATGAAGGTATTGCAGGTACCTGAAAAATTGCAAATGCTGGAACAATCGCTAATACTCACAGAGAAGGATCCCCATATGTGATAGCCTGTTTTAGTGGCCATGTAACGAATTCTGTACTCAAATGGAGGAAAAGGACTGATTGTCACACCCAGGCACAGCATTATTAGTCCAATGAGGATCTGAGCCACCTGGAGGGTAAAAGACATCCTTGAGGGTGCAGCTTTTCAGGAGGAAGATTCTCTCTCAGATCAGTGCACACTAACTTCTCTCCCACCTCTGAGACCCCCAGGCCTGAGACGATCTCCCAGGAAGATAACAGGATACCCATCAAGTCTTTTTCCTTGTCCAGTGCAGGACATTGACAGTAGGTTAAAACTATTTTTTCATGTAATTGCTACCTAAATAGAGACAATTTTTTTTTTTAATTCCAGTGATGGACAGCTTTACACTTCTTTCCACTTCTTGAATCTATAAGGTTTGTGCAGCTCAGGAAGGCTCCACTCAGTCCACCTCAATCAATGATCTAGAGAACTGGAGTGTCATGAGGAAATCCCAGTGCCATCTTGGAAGTCATTCCTCTCCCCACAGCCCGTGCGCTGATCTTGTGCCCACTCACCCCTAGGACCTGTGGCTGTCCCTTCAGGAAGAGCAGCAGATTCTTCTGCTGCTGGGAGGGCAAAACCCAGGCACCCAGGTGGCACAGCTGGCTTATACTCTCACTCTCAGGAAGGTTTATTGTGTAGTCCTGGGCTGTCTCTGCCTCCAACGTCCCTGTGTTGCTGTTGACACCAGGAAAGAAAACACTCTCAGCATAGATTCACATTTAAATATCTTCCTTGTTCAATAGCAAAATCCAATGGCAAGGGATTTGTGTCTTTAAGAAATATACCACATTTTACTTCTATGTTTTTTTTTTTTTTTTTTTTTTTATTTATTTGACAGAGAGAGATCACAAGTAGACAGAGAGGCAGGCAGAGAGAGGAGGGAAGCAGGCTCCCTGCCGAGCAGAGAGCCCGACGCGGGACTCGATCCCAGGACCCTGAGACCATGACCTGAGCCGAAGGCAGTGGCTTAAACCACTGAGCCACCCAGGCGCCCTACTTCTATGTTTTGATTAGGGCATAACCCAGATTTTTCCCATACCTACCCAAGCAGATAAATCTAGACTAAATTACAGCTTCCAAACTTCGGGAGTGTACACACGTTATTGATCCTAAAGCAGGGAGTCTAGCTAACACTGTAAGACCGAAACCCAGATATCTACCTCTCCCCCTCATCTTCCAGAAACAAAAGCAACTACCCATTCACAGCAAGACTTCAAGCAAGAGTTTTCCATTCACAAAGTTCCTCTAGCTTGACTTATAGGGAGCCCCATAGTCTAAACACTTGTATCCATCCCTCCCACCTAGACGCCTTCTCAGAGACAAAACATGGGGTTAAGACAAGAAAAGATTTCTTCCTACCTTTGCATCTCCTCAGTACACACAAATGGGTTATGGTCCCTTCTGGTGTGTGGTTTCTAGTTGACAGTGTTCAAAGACAGTGGCCTGCTCTGATGTATTAAGTGTGAAGAAAACATTGCCCAGAGTCTTGTGTTGGCCATTTGTTTCCTGTGACTTATCTCATTCAACCTGCCAGATAAGTATCTGTGATGTTCTTCATCTTGGTAATACATCCCGAAGATAATAATCTAACTCCACTTCTCACGCCCCGAAAACTGTAACGGAGTGTGCACGTGTTCTCCACGTCACCTCCTCCCCACTGCTGCGTTCCTCCTGAGTTCTACGCAGAAGTCGGTGCATGCCAGATCCTCACTTATTTGGGTGCACGCTACCCTGATTTCATAAGTTTTCATAAACCAAAGCTTTGCTGAAGCCCTTGCTTTAATTAATGCCATTTTATGTCATTTTATATGATCAGTTGATTTTATGACATAACATTTTTAACTATGCAATACACTTTCCATATTAAACTTTCTGGTTGTATCAGGAATTTTTAGCATAATCTATGTGATTTTTCTAGACTCGTAACCCAGGGCATACCCACTTCACTAAATAAAAGTGGCGCGGTTCTTCCTTCTAATTCTAGCCAGATGTGCCACAAAGAAGTATTTCCTAGTTATTCATGGCGTATGTGCCTGTGAAGAACAGTGATCATTTATGTAGATTCTATCTCTCTCACAAATTCATTCCTTCCTTCCCTTAACTGGTCCTCTCACCAGCTGGCACACTGAGTCTCAAAGACATCAGCTTTCCACCAATATCCAACAGTATTTCCTAAATAAGAGTAAAAGCCCAATGATGATGGTAGTGATGTGTTGTATTAGAATACCTAGTCAGTTCTCTACAGCTCCGTGGTCCTTGTAGGCGGATTTCCCGCGGTATCCACGCCCCTGAGAAAGTGCTCCCTCTACCCTCCCTATTTGGGCTTGCAAGTTCTTTTCCATATGATAAGATGCCTTGGGGGACAGTTTTGGTTTTAGGCTATAACCCACACAGCAACCCCACAAGAATCGTCCTCTCTTGGACAAGCTGTGTTGTTGTGAGTCTAATACTGACAAATCCCTCCTCCATGGTGTGAATCTTCTTACCACCATGCAGTTCCGGAGTTCTGCGCAACCTCAGACCATCTATAGTAGGGTAATAGGCTAGAAATGCCTGGAAACACTCATCTGGGCTCCACTGAGCCTCCCACAGACATATCCCCTTTCCAAACCAATGTTAGGGCTGGACCAACCTTTGTGGTTATTAGAATTGCAAAATGTCCTTCAGCAGCAATCATCGGGAAAGACCTGGAAATTACACAGTGCACTGGGGGCACACAGCAAGGTCAAGGATGGGAGAGAAGCGGGGAGCAGGGGTCTAGGGTTCTGCTTTTATTGGGGACGAGGGTGAGGACCTAGGATTTGGGGAACTCATTCTCTACTGGAGAATTTAAAACACAAGAGCAGGAATTTAAAGCACTGGGAAGAGAAAAAAAACATGTGGCCCAAATGATCAGTTAGGGAAATCAACAAAGAACTCTAAAAAAAGGATTCAGTGCCAGAGGAGTCCTGGCGGCTTACCGTGTGGCTGGCAGTGGTTTATTCTGGACAACTGTCTTTGAGGGGATGCCTGTTTGAAATGAACACCTCTCAAAGTCAAAGCTTCAGTTGTCAGACATTCATATTAACAGATATTAAAACAAAACAAAAAGCTTTCAAGGCTAAGCCCACCTACCTGTGCATAAGAACTGTCTTCTGAGGGCAACTCTGTGGGATCCATGTCTTTACCCACAGGGACAGGTCAAGTCACAAAACCTGAAGCTCAAAGATTTGCTTCCACTTAGGGATCAGTCACGTGCCCAAACATTCCTTTCTACCCGGCAATATTTAGAATTAGTACTATGTCCCCTTATTGTGATATTAAGAATCCCAGGCAGTAATAATGATCTTCCAAGCTTCTGGAAGGCTGATATTTCTAGAAAGTGTCCTAGTTCTTACACGCTACTCCCTTGGGATTTCCTATGCCCTTCATCCTAGTCTCTGGTAGGATGGCAGTTTTTGAGTAGTAGGTGATTTTAACTGAGTAATTTCTGTCTTCTCAGGAGGTCATGGAGGCAGAAGACTACTCAGGAAAAGCAAAACCTATCATCTCCTATTCTTTTAGAGGTTGAGCTTTAAGCAGGATCACTAACAATAATCAGGTAATGGAATCTCCAACTAATTTCTTATACATGTGGCTCCCTATCAGTCTGTTTGGTCTGTCTTTCCTAAATCCCACTCATGTAAGGAACGGATAGAGGAAGACATCCTAATGAGGAGAACCAAGGCAAGAGAAACATCAATAAAATTAAATTTCGATAAAATCGATAAACATCGATAAAATTAAACCACCTGTAGCCCACTGATAAATGCCTGAGACACACAGAGTGTGATGTTCTTCAAGGAATTCACAGCTGCCTGAATGTTAATGCTTTGCTAGAGAAGAAAACCGATCTTATCTTGATGACAACCAGACCTCCAGGGTCCTGTAAGTCTTCTTTAACATAGGGAAATCCCTTTAGAGACTTCCCATAGCTCCAACCACCCCCCACCCCGAGTTAAAAGTATATAATCAGTTGCGTCTCATAATCCCAGTGCAGCTCTTTCTGCCCACAGGCGCTGTCCTCGTGCTACCATAAAAAGAAACTTTTTGCTCCAAAAACATCTCAAGAATTTTTTCTTGTCCATCCTGCTCAATGACCCCACATCAGTCCCACCATCCAATTCCCATTATGTCTGTTCACCCTGTTCTTGCCTTTTTATTATAAAATTGTACCACCTCTCTTGAAAGCTGATTAGTGGTTTCTTTCTTTTTTTTAAGAATTTATTTTATTTTATTTATTTGCCAGGGGGTGGAGGAGAGAGAGAGAGAGTGCACAAGCAGGGGAAGTGGCAGGCAGAGGGAGAAGCGGGATCTCTGCTGATCAAGGAACCTGATATGGGACTTGAACACAGCACCCTGGGATCATGACCTGAGCTGAAGGCAGGTGCTTAACCTACTGAGCCACCCAGGTGTCCCTGATTTCATGGTTTCTAATAAAGCTGAATATGTGCTTTCTGAGATAGATGTCTGGATAAAGAGAGAATTTTTGATGACGAAGAAAATTTCAAATCCTGCCAACTCAGAATCCTTTCCACAAAATGTGGAAAAGACAGAAATCAGTTTTACATCTTTTTTAATGCTAACAAATTTATTCACAGTTGTATTTCCAGGTCTACAATATCTACAAATGTTGCCCTTTTTAAAAAATCAAGGTAAACCATGAGAGACTGTGGACTCTGAAAAACAATCTGAGGTTTTGAAGAGGTGGGGAGTGGGAGGTTGGGGAACCCTGATGGTGGGTATTATGGAGGCACATATTGCATGGAGCACTGAGTGTGGTGCATAAACGATGAATTCTGTTACACTGAAAAGAAATTAAATTTTAAAAATGGAAAAAAAAGAGTTGTATGAAATATAAACCAACTGAATAAAAGATATTGTGGAAAAAAAATCAAGGTAAAGTTGACACACAATGTTATCTTACCCCCAGGTGTTCAACATAGTGATTAGACACATCTGCATGTAGCAGGGGAGGAAGATTTCTTCCTCTGCCATTCAAGGTCTTCCAGCTGAACTAAGAATTAAGTTTACATGACACAGATAAACAGGAGGGAAAAAAATGGTTTAATTATGTGTGCACAGAGGTCCACTAATAAAGTTGAGACCCAAAGAAATGACCAAGGCAAGCAGTTGTTATATATTTAGACAAAGAGGCTACCCATTTGGGATGAATTTACAGGAAAAGGAAAACAGGCATTTAAGAGCTTTAATGAGTAAGGAATTCTAAGCAGAATTTGGGCTGACATAGTAGATTAGTAGAAATGTAACAAAGTTTATTTCTATAGCTTCCTCACCTTTAAAGTCCCTTTCTCAGGTGTTAAGGGTGTCCTTTTACTTCTTAGGACAAGCAGGGTATGTTTCCACATGGGAGATTTATTCTCCACTTTCTGAGGGACAGAGGAAGTTCTGGGTGTCCTGGCAACAACGGTTTACCAAGTTAGTTTGATTCAGAATGATCAATATGCCATTGTGGTACATTTTTAGGGTGACTTGGCCTTGACCCCTATAATTTTAAGCAAAGATCACCACATGCATAGCTACCACCTGTCATAGTACATGATTACAACACCATTGACTATATTCCCTATGCTGTGCCTTTCACTACTGTGACTTAGTCATGCCAGAACTGGAAGCCTATATCTCCCATGCCCCTTCACACATTTTTCAATGTTACTTTGAATAAGCATAAGCCAGTGTACCAAGTACATCTGTAAGAGCAAATGCAAGTTAAAAATAGAAAGATTAATTTGCCCTGTTGAAAATCAGGGAAAAGACTTCCCTCTCCCTCCCTTTCTTGTAACATTTACTTTAGAAAACTGATAAATTCTTTCTCTGTCTCATTGAAATGTATGTACATCTTTTTTGAGACAGGGAAACTGAAGGACTCCATAAAATTCTGCTTTTTGCTCCTTTTCCTGCTTCTATTCTTGCTAGGACCTGTACCTCCACCCCACTCTGTACACACCTCAGAATGCAAATAACATATGTCCTTCTGGTAAGGGACAAGGAGTTAATGATTTCTCTAAAAGAGATTATATCTAAGGAAGGACCAGGTAAGAATGACTGGACAAACTCTTCATATGTGTATTCCAAGCCACTGGCACTAGACCTCTTGACACCCAGACCCCCTGTCTTTAAGGAAAGACACCTGGACCCTCATCTTTGCTCTCACCAGTTCCTGGATACCTGAGAAGACATGTATGCCAGACCTCCATCCTCAGTAAAAAACCCCAGAGCCTGAAGAAAGATGAGACTCGTGCTCCTTTTATTTCCAAGTCTCCCAGATGTTCTCTTTATCTGCTCTCCTACATCTTCAGTAAACTCTTCTCTCACTTCCTGCTGGCTCACATTTGATTTCCATCCTTCAAGAAGCCAAAGACCTTCTTGACTGGTCTTGCAGAACCCAATCTGGGTCCCTGTACCCAGACTTCCAGCATCATTTGAAAAGCTAAATATGTTCCTTGTCAGTTTTAAGACCCGTGAATGTCCTTCTCAGTGATCTGGGACCATCTTTTTGAAATATAGTCATGAAGAGAGTGCCCCTACCCCCCAGTTTCTCTGAAGGGTAAGAGTCTAGCTCCAACAGGCAGCTCTCACTAGATTGCAAAACTGCCTTCTGACAGACTAGATGATGGCCATGTGTGTCTTTGTATTTTGCATATGAGAAACATTTTTTGGAAAGATGTAAAAATTGTTGTAAGGCCTCCATTGTCATATAAATGTGATATGATTTGTATGATTGGCAGGAACTCAGGAGAAATCTATTAATCACATCATCTTCTGATTTAATGCTTATCCAATGATGAAATGGTTCTGTTTCTCTTTTTCCTTTGTGGAGAGGTTTTCTGGGTTGGGAGCAGATTTTGTTTTTAATTATATTTCCTCAAAAAGTCATAACTAATACACAAAAGGGATTTTTAGACAGCTAAGTAGGTACAATCTTTTAGATTCATGTTCCCAAGAATAATGGCAACTGACCTCATGGCAGACCACTTGAGAGCACAGACATTATTTTATATTTCACCCTAAATTTGTATAGCCATGGGAATAGCCATTTAGGCTAGCTAACTGTCTTTGTGTAAAGGAATAATAAACCATCTGGTATCCCTATGACAAGCAGATGGTTACAGTTTGGTGCAAGGTACTAAGCCAAACTCCAACAGCAAAAAAGAAATGGCGATGCTATCTTTTTTATTATTTACATTTCAAAAAGATGGCTTTAGGGCCTTAAGAAAAATATTCTTGAGTTGTAATGCTGGCAAGAGGTCCATTTAGCCAGAAAAAAAAAAAAAACACATATATATCAAAGGAACATAGGAAAGATTCACAAATACTAGGTTTCTCAAGGACATGATTTTAAAAAGACATGGGAGTGGGGAAGAGAGAAGTCTATTTCCATTGGCAACAGGAAAAATTCTAAATGTTTTTATTCACCATTTTAATAGTCCTGAAGTAAGCAGAGAAATAACATCAGGAGTGAAATCTTGGGGTAAAAATTTGAGTACCTCAGTTTTGGCCAGGGAATAACGGAAGCTATTTCAGAGAAATGTGGGACCTAAAGCTGATAATATGCTACTGCCATCCCAAAAACGCTATGCTCTTTCTTGGTAGTTGGTTGAGAAAAAGTAAATGCCCCATTAGTGGTCTGTTGATATCTGCTTGTTTTGGAGATGTCATGCCCCAGATAAATCTAATATTAGAAAAGTTGTGTATTTGGAATCAGAGTAAGCTTTTGGGGTAAGTTTTAGATGTAGATAAAGAGAGCCTTCTAGTGACAATTTTCTAGAGAAGGAGTAAAAGATTAAATCATCCATATGTAGAAAAAGAGTAAGATTTACCTCAAATTATGGTTCAACTCCTATTAATCGATCCCATGTAGATTGCATTCTTAATCCAGCTGGAAGAATCTGAAGGCTAGAGGAAGAATATTTCCTTCCTTACAACTGATAAAACTGCAAGCTATACATTTTGTTTGAATTATCCTCTTCGTTACCTACGGTTTCCTGAGAATGTTCAACACATTGCTTTAATGGCAGTTAGGAGTGGTTGTGAGCTCCCATATATCCAATTGTGTGCTCAGCTTTTTAAAATTCTTCCTTTCTTTTTGTATTCTCAAACAGAACAGTTTGAAGAAAATATACTTTTCTGTATAAGATCATCACCATTCTCTCTTGAAAACACCATATTTGCAGCTTTCAAATCACCTTGGTCTTAGTATTTTGAACTCTTCACAATTCAACAATGAGGCAGCAGACATGGTTTTGCTGTTCCTTTTGTAGAACTCGGCCAGAGGTTTCTGGGTGTAAAGTCTGTATTCTTTTCATTCTCTTGCACTAATTCCACAATTGCCAGACACAATTATTGGAACAATATTCCTCTACAACAAGGGTAGTGAAAATACACAGACACTAATTCTTGAATTTGGCCTCCCTCTTTGATGAAAGGTCTTAAATCAGTACAAGAATTCCAAACTAATTATCTTTCTACAAATGCTGAGGAAGACTGAAAAAGGGAAAATCACACATTAGCTAACCAGTGTAAGTAACCCTGAGATTCAGACTTGTCTCAGAATGATCCCCTGGGATGCTTATCTTGGTTACCTAAATGGCTTTGAAGCAAATATCTAGGTCAGTTTTCTATTGTGTATATGGAAAAGGTCTAATGTTAATTGGAAATAAGTGAGATCTTTTTAAGACACAGTTTAGAATAATTCTTTGTAACTTTAAGCTTGCAACATTAAATCTGCAGTGAGATAGTAACATTAGTGTTCTCTACAAAATTAGAAATGTTTCCAAAAAGGGTTTAACCTTCTCAATTTATGCTCTCAATGCAGTAATCTTTACTTAAAGGAATAATTTGTTCCTAAGTAATTTTGAAATTACGGCTCAAAAAGGAGAATTTGGATAAGTCCCAGAAATTGGCCTGGGGCCAAACTTATTTTCTAACAGGAGCAAATGGAGAAGATTTGCCATATGTGTAGGACAACAAGAGAGAGATTCATGCTTTGGCCCATAGACATCATCCCATTCCACCATAGTCACAGGATGATAGCTCTGTAAGGCCCTGGTTTAGATTCCATCACAGAACTTTCCCCAAGAAGCAGTACCCTTGGTTCTTTGGGACACTATACAGTAAGGTAGCTGGGTATTTCTTTCATTTATGCTAGTTTTTTTCTTTGAAACAGAGTTCCCCTGTTGTGTAAAGAAATAATTATGCAACACACTCACGGGCACCCTCCTGCCTCTACTTCCTCCTGATAAGATGGGTTAAGATGTGGACTCTTTCCGAGATAGTCTTTTATCTTTTATTTTGAAACATTCAGACCTTATCACAACCTACAAACACTGATCCCCAGAGCCTGACATACATTTTCCTCCCTCTGTCTACCAGTTGTCAGAGAAGTCAGTGATAGGTTACGTGAGGGAAAATAGCAGTATTAGAAAAACTGACATTTTGAGAATCAAAAGCCAATTTGTCCACAGAAGAATCATGACATGAGAAGAATATAGGGAATATTCCTTGCAGGAGTTACATTGTCTTAGGAATTCTCTCCTAGTCTTTTAGAACTTCATGTGGCATCATCAACAATGACATAATTCCAGGCAACCTTCTCAAAACCCTGTTATTCTTCTGGAGAAGAATCTACAGGAAAGGAACACCTACTGAACCCTCGAAAGAAAATCATGGCTGGCAATGACCTGTCATTTGTCTCTGGTCTTCCTTTTCCTAATGTTCTAAGGAGGGCATGTCATATTTTATTCCTGTTGAAGAAATATAGTTGAAATCAAGATTTTCTCCCAACCATGAAAATCTCTCCACAAAAGTAGAACTAGAAGGAAAACATTTTGCATAATAGATGTTTCAATTGTTCATACCCATTTCACAGGTGAGCACTGCTTTGAGGTTGATAAGAAATATGGTTGGTCAGTATAACACTTAACCACCTTGTCAATTATTTTCCATAAGTAGCATTAAAATATACATCTGACCAGCATCAATGTATCCACAGTACCTAAACTGATCAAGAATTCATTGTTCCTACTCATTAATTCTATGTATCAGGTTGCTCCTTTTATAAGACAGGGAAGTCAAGAGTAGAACAGGTGTCAGTCCTAATTAACACCCATTCTTAGTTCTCAGGGATGACCAAGAGGGGTTCAACATAGCTCCCTTGCCTTTCTATTACACTGGAAGGGGATGTATCATTGCTGTGGCTGTTGATTAGAATACAGGGGGTGATGCCCTAGTCTGATGCAGAGATTCATAAAATGAAAACGCTATGGGTGCACAGTCATGCACCAACAGCTAGCTGCTACTTTTGTTGTTTTGTTATATTTTCTTGGCGGGGGTGGGGGGGGTTGCACCTATATGAACCAAGCCAATTCTTCCTCTAAATTTCCATAAATTTCTATAACTGAGTGC
Source organism: Enhydra lutris kenyoni (assembly GCF_002288905.1). Lineage (NCBI taxonomy): Eukaryota > Metazoa > Chordata > Mammalia > Carnivora > Mustelidae > Enhydra > Enhydra lutris. The sequence goes on from NW_019154106.1 coordinate 11,140,186, forward strand.
CGCACATGGGAATGCTCTTTATTGTCTAACCATCTGGGGCTAATATTCCTGATCACCTAGAAATCCTGCCTGCTAACCCCCATTCCTACCATACACACCCCTGTGATTCATGAGCAAAACTTGCCTTCTACTGCTAAATAAGTTACTATCACCTCTGAAATACTCTGTCTAATCCATCCAGATTTTATTGCCATCCAAACAGCAGTAGAGTCATTAAATCAGGAATTCCCATTAGTAAACTAAGCGACCTGCTTTGCCATTGATAGGAGAGACTCTTAGGATTCAGATCACAACAGTGGGACAAGGAGGTTCTCAGAGGACTTCTCCCTTGCCTATGTTACAAAACAACCTGATCACTTCATGAATGACCTTTTTTGTGCTGCTTCCTCTCTGTTTAACTGTCTGTCTGGAATCATCAAATATTTCTCTTTTTAAAAAAAAAAGATTTTATTTATTTATTTGTCAAAGAGAGAGAGAGAGAAAGAGCACAAGCCGGGGGAGCAGCAACCAGAGGGAGAAGCAGGCTCCCGTTGAGCAGAGAGCCCAACACAGGACCGGATCCCAGGACCCTCGGATCATAACCTGAGCTGAAGGGAGTTGCTTTACCAACTAAGCTACGCAGGCGCCCTATATATTGTATTCTTATAGTAAAGTAAGCTTGAGAAAAAAAATGTTCAGAAAATCCTAAGGAAGATGAAATTTATTTTCAGTACTGTACTGTATTTGTACAAAACAAATCTGGGTATAGGTGGACCACTGTGTTTCAGCGTCTTCTTGTAGGGATTTGAGGAGATAGTGTTCCTAAAGTTCTCAGCGTAAAACCTATTTCACTAAGAGTTCTACCATTCTATCTATTTTTATTTCTGTAAATTTCTTCTAAAGCCCAGAAAGGAGACACGGGGCCAGGGTGACCACTAAGTTTGTCAATGCTCATCCGTACCCTGGTCCTTCTCAGGTGTGTCTGAAGAGGTGTTCTAGCTGAGGTACAGGAAGATGCTGAGATGACTGAAGAGGGACCCATTTTAATGAACTGATGATGGGACAATGAAGAGAACTTTAGTCAACAAACTGGAAGGACAGGGAATTGGAGGGAGTGGCGAATAAACCATCAGTTAGGATAAGGAGTAGGCTAGAATTCTCCTAATTACGAGCCGTGAAGTTGGATAAGTATCACCCGTTAGCAGCATTTGCCAAAACACATCACAGCCCCTTGATGTGGAAGTACAGCAAATAAGGAGCCTCTGAAAGATCAGAGTGTCGATCTTTTCCCCCATGTGGTGGCTCTGTATGTGCCAGACACGGAAAAGAAGCAACACCTCAGGAGAACCCCGACCCCCATCTCCGTGTGCTGGAACAAACCAGGTATGCATCCCTCTTCACTCTTCTTCATGATCTGGGGCCTCTGAGGGGGTCTTTGGGTAAATATTGGGTTGTGGAGACAGACCCTGACTCTGGAGATAAATAGACACTGGGCAGAGTGGGGCTCTCTGGGGTTGTTCTGAGATGTGCTCTGAGCCACTGTACTTCCTCTCCCAGCTCCCCTGCCTCCCTTCCTTGTATCCTCCCTCTTGCTTTCCTGAGGGAATTGCCCTTTATCATAAATAAGCTTTCTTCTGGCTATGCTTCCCTGGGGATCCTTGCAGTAGAGCTATTTGTTTTTAAAGATTTTATTTATTTATTTATTTGACAGAGAGATAGAGGGAGCCAGAGAGCACAAGGTGGGGATGGGGGGCAGAGGGAGAAGGAGAAGCAGGTTCCCAGCTTAGCAGGGAACCCAATGAGAGGTGGAGCTAAATCCCAGGACCCAAGATCATGACTTGAGCTGAAGGCAGATGCTGAACAGATTCAGCCTCACTGGCACTCTCAGTAGGGTTATTTGTAGTAAAATTGATTATGGGAAAGTTTTCATCTCATCGGACTATTGAGTAGGAAATAGACTTTGTGTAATTGTGTACTCTGCAGGGATGGCAGAAGGGTGGGGGATTGCTGCAGTAACATATTTTTGGACTACAAACTGGGAAGCATTAGTGTTTTTAAAGAACTAGACTCCCAGTCCTTCAATGGTAAGGAGCCGTTTTAGTTACTGCAGTGTATGGAAAGACTAAGATCAAAGCTGGCACTTACTAGAAGCCTGGTGCGCATGTAGAGCAAATGAATGATGGATGAAGTCAGCAGAGAGAGGTGCTCCTGGGAGGGGATAAAAATCTTCCATTAGACCCAGGAGCAAGCAAGCAAACAGCCATAGTGTGTCCCCAGACCCTTCAAGTGGGCTAAATTGCTCTACTCTGTTCTTTTTACCAAAAGTGAATTCAGAATGTAGGCAATCTTGCTTGCTTTTGATTATTTAAAATATGGAGTGTCTCAAATTGTCTTTACATCTTAACTTTTCACTGAGGCTGCAGTGAAATACTTAAAACCAGACAATGTTGACACCAGAGTGATGAGCACCGTCTGTCCTCCCTCACCCTTCCCTCCTTCTTTCCTTCCCTCCCTCCCTCTTTTTTTCCTCCCTTCCTTCCTCCCTCCCTTCCGTTTTCCTTCCTTCCCACTACATCTTTCCTTAATCTTTCTTTACTCCATTCCTTTAAAAAACTGACAAGAAATTTAAAGACCCATAATATTATACTTCCACTTTATCTCACTAATTTCTTACTTGGAAATATGTCCTCTAAGTTTCACTTAACAAAACTGGAGAGCTGAGCAACTATGCAACTTTCTCTATGTGTTGCAATCTCATTGGTCACCTGTGTGTGGCCAGGCCCAACCACATGGCTTTTGCTCTATATAAGTTAGTCTGTGAGGCTGAGAGTGGTCGCTCTCTCTGTAAGAGGCGGCCCCAACTGGTCGGTCATTCTCAATACTGGCTCAAAATAAAGTTTTGCCTGACCTTCGCTTTGTATCAGTCTCACTCCTTTGATCATGGACCCTAACAGTAGCAGTGTCACAGATCAAGAAATGTGTCATTTTCCCCATAGCACCAGAGCTATGATTTAGAGATTTTTATTTTATTTTATTTTATTTTGCCTGGGGATGGGGAGTAGCTGACCTTAGAACAGAGCTGACCATAGAACAGAGGTCTCCAAATCAAAGGAAGTTGCTTCCTTTGAAGCAGAGTATGGAGAACTTCAAGCCTAAGGGTTCTCTCAAAACTGGTGTAGGTTGTAGTGAAAGGCATCAGTAGAATAACTGGAATTATATGCTGAGCTATACACTGGCTAGCTTCACAGGAAAAAATGGAAACAGACAGAAGAAGCCTGCCTGGAGCCAGAAAAAATTTCAAACACTGACAGGAAACTATCTTTTTAAAGGAGTTTGATTCTGATTACATCTGTTTGTGGAACGATTTAAAAGGCACTATAAAGGCACTGTTCAAAACAATAGAGCAATCAGTGTGCAATTAGTGGAGACTAATAGCTGGTTGAGGGCAGGGAAAGAAACATTCCCAGCAAGTCAGAAGGAAACCATGGTCATCCCAGGGTGACTGTGGGCATTCCCAAGGCTGTGTTCCCTGAGGAGAAACATGGGAAGCTTCACACTACAGGGGGAGAAATAGGCTTACTAAAATAGTTCAGCCAGTGAATGTAAAAGTAAACAAAGAAATAAAAATAGAAAGCCCAGGAGCAGTACTCTTCCCAGAAATGCTGTAGTATATTATGTAAAACGTCCATTTTCTAACAAAAAATTACAAGACATGCAGAGAAGCAGGAACATGTTATTATAGATAAAGAGGGGCATTTTATAGTGAAAAAAGGGTCAGTCCACCAAGAAAACACAATTATAAACATATATGCACCTAACAATAGAACATTAAGATATAGGTAGCAAAACCAACAGAAATTAAGGGAGAAACAGATAATTCAACCACCACACACACACAGTTAGAGACTCGGTGCCTCAGCCCAATAAGGGTTAGAATAGTTCTCAACAGAAGAAACTTCACATAACCAACTCAACTGACGCAGAAAAGCATCTGACAAAATCCAACACCCTTTCATTATAAAAGCACTCAATAATTAGGAATAGAAGGGGGCTTTCTTAAAGGACAGCTATGAAAATCCCATAGCTAATACCATACTTAATGGTGAAAGAGTGGGTGCTTTCTCTCCAAGAGTAGGAATAAGATAAAATTGTTATCACTACTCCTGTTAGAAACATTGTACTGAAAGTTCTAGTTATGCAATTAGGAAATGAAAGAAAGAAAGAAAGAAAGAGATGAAAATAAGAGACATTCAAAATAGAAAGGAAGAAGTAAAACTGTCTCTACTGGTGCATAACATCATTATGTATATCGGAAATCCTAAGGAATCCACTAAAAAGTCTATTAGAACTAATAAACATGTTCAGCAAGGTGCAGGATACAAAATCAATATACAAAAATCACTGTAATTCCATGCACTTGCAATGAACAAGCTGAAAATGAGATTAATAAGACAACACTATTTATAATAACATCCAAAAGAATAAAATATTTAGAAATACATTTAATAAAAGGAGCATAAAAGTCAATGTTGCAAAGACATCATTCAAATGAATAAGGCACAGTCAAATGAAACAAATCCTGTGTTCATGAATTATAATGTTTAATATTGTTAAAATGGCCATAGCCAGTGCAATGCTCTCTCTCTTATAATCCCAGTTGGCTACTTTTTATTTTATTTTAAGTTTTATTTATTTATTTGTCAGAGAGAAACAAAGAGCATAAGCAGAGAGAGCAGCAGGCAGAGGGAGAAGCAGGTTCCCTACTGAGCAGGGAGCCCGATGCGGGACTCAATCCCCGGACCCTGGGATCATGACCTGAGCCAAAGGCTTACCTGACCTAGCCACCCCGGCATCTCTGAGCTGGTTACTTTTTTAAAAGTTAATACACTGATTTTAAAATTCATATGGAATTGCAAGGGACCCAGAATAGCAAAACATTTCATAAAAGAACAAAGTGTAGGGCTCACACTTCAGTTTCAAAACAATAATACAAAGCAGTGATAATCAGGACATCATGGTATTGACATAAGGATAGACATACACACCAACAGAATAAAGTTGAGAGTCTAGAAGTGAGTTCATGTGTCTGTTCACAGTCAACTGACCTGTGACAGGAGTGCCTAAACCATTCGATGTGGGAAGAATAGCCTTTTGAACAAATAGCGTTGGAAACAACTAGATAGCCCTGTGCAAAATAATGAATTTGGGCCCTTAGCTCATACCATAAATAAAAATGAACCCAAAATGGATTAAAAATCTAAATTTAAAAGCTAAAATTACAACACTCTAGGAAAAATGTAGGAGTAAATCTTCATGACCTTGGGCTTAACAATGGATTCTTAGAGATACGACAAAATACGACCAAAAAAAAAAAAAAATATGTGAAACAGAAGAAAAATAGATCAAGTGGACTTCATCAAAATCAAAGCTAGGCTTCAGAGGAGACCATCAAGAAAGTGAAAAGTCATCCACAGAATAGGAAAGAAATATTTGCAAACCATATATCAGATAAGGGAACTGTATATGGGATATATAAGGAATTCTTGTACGTCAAGACCGAAAAGACAAATGACACAATTTTTAAATGTGCAAAGGAGTGGAATATACATTTCTCCAAAGAAGATATACAAATGGCCATAAACGTACGAAAAGATGTTCAAAATCATTAGTCACAGGGAAATGCAGATCAAGACCACAAAGCAATACTACTTTCTATCCTCTAGAATGGTTATAATCAAAAGGTTAGCCAATGTGGAGAAAACGGAATTGCCACACACTGCTGGTGGGAATGGAAAATGGCTGACCCACTCTGGAAAATGGTTTGGCAGTTCCTGACATGGTTAAACACAGAATCATCGTGTGATCAGCAATTCTACTCCATGTCTACACCCAAGAGAATTAAAATCATAGGGACATATAAAAATTTGCACATTAATCTTTATAGCAGCGTGATTCATAATCACCAAAAAGGGGAAACAACCAAAATGCCCATTGAATGATGTGGATAAACAAAATGTAATATATCCTTTATAGGGAATGTTCCTTGGTCACACACACACACACACACACACACACACACAAAAGCAGCACAATACATGCTACAACATGAAATAGTTCTTTCTGGACCATCTTGCTGCCTAATCCACACAGAACTCTTTTTCAAACCCAGACACAAGAGTGACATAGTTCTATAACCTAGAAATTTTCCCAGACTCCTGATAAATGACATTTCTAAGGCTCCATCATTTTCTTTCTCCTTATTTTTCCTACTTTTGCTACTAGGGACCTAGTGTGGTCATAGTGTTGGGATCTGCTATCTTAGACAAACATGGCTTGGCTTAAGACTCCTTTGATTTGTGAGCTATAAAGTCTTCAGAGACAGGAACACTAGTGTGTACTTCCCTACTATATTTCTCATGGAAGAGCACAGAGTATTGTGAATAGTGAGCAGTGAGTAGTGAGTAGTGAATCCAATGCTGCTAACAGATGGTTTCTTTACAGAATGAGAGAAACTGTGGGTTCCAATGGGATAACTGTGGATATTTCCTCAAATGAAAACCAAGATAGGGAGGTCTGTAACATCTGATACCTCAGAATACACACCAAACAAGCTGCAGAGATTTTTGAAGGAAAATCTCAAACAACGGGGGTAAGTGAGGTTCAGCCAGGTGGAAGTTTTTGCTGAGGAGAGACTGGAAGTTTTGTTTAATCCTGGGTGGTCGTGGTGGCTGGGTTGCCTGGAGGTGGTAGAGCAGAGTGCTGGGAATCCCACTGAGAAGGCCATGATGGATCCCCAGCATACACCTGCTGGGCTGATGCCCAGGAAGGGAAGGAAAGGGGTCACAGTGATGCTATTTTTAGCTGTTGCCACTAGAGGAAGCAGATGCCTCTGCACTGGGCTTTACTTAAGAGCAACTTTTTTTTTTTTAATTTTTTATTTGCATTCAATTTAGTTAACATAGAGTTGTATTATTAGTTTCAGGGGTAGAATTAGTGACCTCTGAGGGTCCAGTCCATGGGTGACCTCTATGTTTGAACAAAGAAATCTCTCTCTTGGAATGTTCACTGATGTCTATTTTATTCTGTTCTGTCTTTTATCCAGGTGGCTCAGATTCTGATTGGTGTGACCTTCATCTTCTATGGGATCATTGGAATTATGGTTCTCCGTTACACAAGACAAAAAATCAATTTCTAGGGGCGCCTGGGTGGCTCAGTGGGTTAAGGCCACTGCCTTCGGCTCAGGTCATGATCCCAGGGTCCTGGGATCGAGCCCCACGTCAGGCTTCCTGCTCAGCGGGGAGCCTGCTTTCTCCTCTCTCTCTGCCTGCCTCTCTGCCTACTTGTGATCTCTGCCTGTCAAATAAATAAATAAAATCTTTAAAAAAAATCAGTTTCTACTAATTTAAGATAGGCTTTCCCATATGGGCAGCTTTATCTGTAAGTATATCTGACTTACGTCTAAAATAATCAATAGTCAATTAACTTTTTATTAGTTGACCATCCAGTTATGCATTAGCCTCCTGCAAATGCTGCAGATTTTTCAAACATGTTAATTGAAGATTCAATATTCAATCTCAGTGATTCTAGATCTTTCATTGTAATGTGAGCTTTAAGGTCTATGTGTTGGGGATTATTATTAAATTCTAGGTGTGCAGTCAGAATGGCTAAAATTAACAAGTCAGGAAATAACAGACGCTGGCGAGGATGCAGAGAAAGGGGAACCCTCCTACACTGTTGGTGGGACTGCAAGCTGGTGCAACCACTCTGGAAAACAGCATGGAGGTTCCTCAAAAAGTTGAAAATAGAGCTACCTTACGACCCAGCAATTGTACTTCTGGGTATTTACCCTAAAGATACAAACGTAGTGATCCGAAGGGGCACGTGCACCCGAATGTTTATAGCAGCAATGTCCACAATAGCCAAATTATGGAAAGAACCTAGATGCCATCAACAGATGAATGGATAAAGAAGATGTGGTATATATACAATGGAATACTATGCAGCCATCAAAAGAAATGAAATCCTGCCATTTGTGACAATGTGGATGGAACTAGAGGGTATTATGCTTAGTGAAATAATTCAATCGGAGAAAGACAACTATCATATGATCTCCCTGATATGAGGAAGTGGAGATGCAATGTGGGGGGTTTGGGAGGTAGGAAAAGAATAAATGAAACAAGATTGGATCAGGAGGGAGGCAAACCATAAGAGACCCTTAATCTCACAAAACAAACTGAGGGTTGCCGGGGGGAGGCGGATAGGGAGAGGGTGGTGGGGTTATGGACATTGGGGAGCGTGTGTGCTATGGTGAATGCTGTGAAGTGTGTAAACCTGGCGATTTACAGACCTGTACCCCTGGGGCTAATAATACATTATATGTTTATAAAAAAGTTAAAAATTTTTAAAAAAAATTATAGGTGTATGGCATAAAGCCATTCAGCAAAATCCTGATCACTTGCTTTAGGAAACTGTATTGGGTTGGGTTATTAGATAATCCCTGGTTCATCCACAGATTTACCTTCAAATGTGCAAGGGGCATTGAAATGTTGAAGATGATGGTGAGGTGGTGAACTACTCGTTTCAACTTCTCCATTTTCCTGGACGAAATTACTGAGATGAATATCATGTTGTATGAGTGCATATCGTCCCTTGTCTGAAACTCAAAATAACTTTATATCTAGCTCTCTCTTCCATTTTTCTCCACCTTCGATTAAAATGCTCACAAGTTTCCTTTGATTTCACCCCTCTATTTTAGATAAAGATTTTTTACCTTTAAATATTGCCAGTTATTTTCATAAGGATGTGAAGACATCCAGGAAAATTTAGTCATGTACTATATACAATTCAATAATCTGCTCTATTCAAAGTTTTGAAGGGATTTTCATAGGAAAAGAATACCCACTAAGGATAAAGTTGCTCCTTTAGGGATGGATGATGTCCAGGAAGCAGTGCTAATACGCCCATTTCTCTCTCATAAGCAGTTTATCTTTTCTGAATCAGTGACAGTCGTGTCTGCAAAGAAGCGAACAAAAGCTCTGGTAAAGTATCCGTTAATTCATATTTCATTTATTAATAGTGTGTGGCCATCTCACACTCTGATACCTTATTCAAAGCCTGGTGAGCCAGAAGTTCCACGTTTTTCAGTACATTTGAGGACAAATACAAGTGTCTTTTCTTTCCACAACCTCATCTGATCACCTCAGATCTGGACACAATCAGAAGCTCTCTCCGGTTTAGATAAGACATATTTCCCCTGGAGTTTCAGAATACAATTCTCAGCAAGTAAAACTGGAGATTGACTTCAGGGTCATGAATGATGTTGATACAGAGAAAGGGATGCCTTTAGGCTTGGTCGAGGTAGACTTCTATTTGGGCCCACCCAGAGCAGGGAAGGGAAGTAACAAAGACCCACATCTCGTGATGTTGCCTATGGCACATTTTATTCAGTTGTCAATTGCCTCCAGCTTCCCTTTGCTCCTTTGTAGGTTTCCATTTAATTTAACTGGCAGGAAGTGAGTGAGTATCTCTCCTGGGAAAGGCTTATGAAGGCTTATAAGAACATGGAAATAGGAGTAACTGGGTGGCTCAGTCGATGAAGCATCTGATTCTTGATTTAGGCTCAGGACCTGATCTCAGGGTTGTGGGATAGAGCCCCACATGTGGGGTTCTGCACTCAGCACATCTGTTTGAGATTCTCTCCCTCTTCCTCTCCCCCTCCGGGCCCTCAGTCACCAGCTCACTCTCTGTCTCTAGAATAAATACATAAATCCTTATTAAAAAGAACGTAGAAGTAAAGGGTCCTGAATATTTTCGGTGAATGGACTTTTTTTTTTGTATTTCAGCTGAGAGGAAACGTGAGAGCTAACACTCTTAGCACAACTGTTTCCGACGTTGGAATTCTTCTTCTCTCCAACAACTTAATAAAAATCATCTTCCTGGACTGTAACAGAGATTTATGTCCTGGTATAAAATCAGTTGCTACTGTAAGTATTTTTCTTCTGAATGCTGAAAAGCCTGACAACTTCTGAGGCCCAGAATCAGGAGATCGGATAGCACAGGCAAGTCTTAAAAAAAAATCCTGCACTTGAGGTTTATTCATAATTTCTACCTAAATCTGATGTCCTTTTAACAAGAGGCAAAATATTTCCATTCCATACGAGCATTGCCAGGGCAGAAAGCCCAATATTCCTTTATCCCAGTTGGATACCTTCAGGAAAAATGGCCAACAAATGGACCAATGTTATTTATTTCTTGGTCCATGACTGTGGTGATTTCCATTGTTTACTTTACATTAATTCTTCCACAAATTTTCTATAATAAATATGCATTACTTACACAATTAAAAACAATAAATAGAGTAATATTGCCTTCAGGGTTTATATTTTATCTACATTACCAGTACCCATGAGCAGACCTTCTACTATACAGTCATGTGGAAGAAAGGGAGATTGACTATCTAAGGAAGAAGAAGAGAAATATATATTATACTTGGGGAAATTTCTTTTTAACAAAAATAAGAAGATTGGAGGATTACTGGTTCTGGACAAGTTGGAATAATAGGGACTTCGACTGGAAACACCACCACCAATAAAACTCAAGAAATATATGAAATATATGAATATAAAAACTCAGGAAATAGATGAAATATATGAAGTATATGAAACAATGATTTTCAAGACACTGGACATTGACAGTGACAAAGAATTCGATTCCTGGGGATGATACACAAATGAAGCAAGCCTAATGACTGTTCCCATGTACTGACTTACGAGCATTTCTGGCCACAGCACAGGGTTGGAGAATCCAGGTGGAAGCAGGAAAACTCTCTGAGTTGAGGAGATGGGGGAAGCTGAGAATCAGGAGAAACCAAAGCATCTGGAGTTTGCAGGACAGAGCACTTGAGAAGAGAGAACTGCAAACAGAGATAATTCCAGATATATACAGTAGCTGCCCTTTAAATATTAATTGCAGTACTTATCAGTGCATGCTCATGAAAGAATACCTGAGGACAGAAAAAGGATAACCCCAAATGATTAGAGGGAACAGTACCCAACATTCACATAAGGCCAGGTACAATGTCTGTTTCTACCTGTCAGCCTGTAAAAAGATCCTATATCCAACATGATAAAAGTACAACGTCTCACATTTAATAAAAACATTGCCAGACATACAAGGAACCAGAATAATATGTTCCATAACAAAATAAATCAATTGAAACAGACTTATAAAAGACACAGATGTTAGAATTAGCAGACAATGATGTTAAGAGTTACATTATGCTGCGTTCCATACTTCCAACAGTTAGGTACAGACATGGAAAATATTTTCTTAGAAGTCCCACATCAAACTTCTAGAGAAGAAAACTACTGTGTGTGGGGACCTGGGTGTCACAGTGTTTGAGCATCCAACTCTTCATCTTAGCTCAGGTCTGGATCTCAGGGTTGTAGGTTCAAGCCCCACACTAGGCCCCACACCAGACAGGGAGCCTACTTAAAACAAACAAACAAACAAACAAAAAGTAAGAAAACTATTGGATGTTTGAAAAGAAATACTGGCTGATAGGATTAATGACAGAATAAACATTCAAGAAAATAAATACTAATAAAATACCATTAATGACCTTGAGGAAATAATGTCAAAAACTCTCCAAAGTGAAAAAGATAGACACAAAATAAATGTGAAAATATTAAAAGAGCATCAATGAACAATGAAATAACTATAAGTTATTAAAGAGACATGTAATTGGGGTTCCCCACAGAAAGGGAATGTGGGACAGAAAAAAATATTTGAAGAAGTGTTGGGTAAATTTTTCCAAAATTTCTTAAAACTTGTATATTCACAGAACCCAAGAAACTGAATGAACTATGAGCATAAGAAAACAAACAAACAAGGGGCACCTGGGTGGCTCAGTGGGTTAAAGCCTCTGCCTTCGACTCAGGGGCTCAGGTCGTGATCCCAGGGTCCTGGGATTGAGCCCTGCATCGCAGCTCTCTGCTCAGTGGGGAGCCTGCTTCCTCCTCTCTCTCTGCCTGCCCCTCTGCCACTTGCGATCTCTGTCAAATAAATAAATAATCTTTTTTTTTAAAGATTTTATTTATTTATTTGACAGATACAGATCACAAGTAGGCAGAGAGAGGAGGAAGCAGGCTCCCTGCTGAGCAGAGAACCTGATGTGGGGCTCGATCCCAGGACCCTGAGATCATGACCTGAGCCGAAGGCAGAGGCTTTAACCCGCTGAGCCACCCAGGCGCCCCAAATAAATAAATAATCTTAAAAAAAAAAAAAAAAAAAAGGAAACAAACTATATCAAGGCACATCATAGTGAAATTTCTCAAAACCAATGATTGAAAGAAAATCTGAAAAGCAGCAGGGTGGGGGAAAAACACCTATCATACATTCAATGACAGCAGATTGAAAGGAGAACAGAGTGAAGCAAAATTTTAAAATACTGAAAGAAAAAAAATTTGTCACTCTCAAATTCCATGTCCAGTGAAAATATCTTTCAACGTGAATGCCCAAGAAACATGTTTGAAGACATGCAAAGGCTAAAATAATTTATCACTAGAGTCTTACATTACAAAACAAGTGTTAAGTTCTTCAAGAAGAAGAAAAATATATCCAGATGGAAATGAGCATCTAAAGCACAAACACCATAAATAGTGACAACGTAAGTGAATTTATAAAAATTCTGTGTTATTTAAATATCTTTCAAAGATAATTGACCCTTTAAACAAAAATAATAGCAATGTATTTGGGGGACTTAAAAATATGTATAAATCATGTCTAAAATAACAAAAGCATCCAGTCCACGAGGGTGGAGAATATATGATTATAGGGTTCTTACATTACAGATAAAGTGTTATATTATCGATTGAATATAGATTATTATTTTTAATTATGTTAAAATTAAAATTTAAAAATAAAATTATGTTTAAATATATATATTTTAGGGATGCCTGGGTGGCTCAGTTGGTTAAGCAGCTGCCTTCGGCTCAGGTCATGATCCCAGCATCCTGGGATCGAGTCCCACATCGGGCTCCTTGCTCGGCAGGGAGCTTGCTTCTCCCTCTGCCTCTGCCTGCCATTCTGTCTTCCTGTGCTCGCTCTTCTCTCCCTCTCTCTCTCTGACAAATAAATTTTAAAAAAAATTTTAAAAAAATATATGTATATTTTAAATCCTAAAGCAACCACGATAATAGCACAAAGAATTATATCTTTTTTTTAAGATTTTATTTATTTATTTGACAGACAGAGATCACAAGTAGGCAGAGAGGCAGGCAGAGAGAGAGGAAGGGAAGCAGGCTCCCTGTTGAACAAAGAGCCCGATGCGGGGCTCAATCCCAGCACCCTGGGATCATGACCTGAACCAAAGGCAGAGGCTTTAACCCACTGAGCCACCCAGGCGCCCCCAAAGAATTATATCTAATGAGCAAAAATAGGAGATCACATGAGATCACAAAAATTTGTAATTGATCCAAAAGAAGGCAGCAATCGGAGTAAGGGAAATAAAAACAAAGATAGGATAAATTAAATAATAAGGTGAAAGTCTCAGGGCTAACCATATAAGTGATCACAGTAAATATAAGTAGCCAAAATGAAAGCCAGAGATGGACAGATTGGATTAAAAAAAAAAAGAAGAAGAAGACCAAGCTCTGTGTTCCCTATAAGAAACATACTATAAATATACAGAGACAGGTATATTTGAAGTAAGGAAAGAAAAAGACATATCATGAAAAGAAAGTGGGTCCGTGAACTACTATCACAGTAGATTTTAAACATCTTTTTTTTTTTTTAAAGATTTTATTTATTTATTTATTTGACAGAGATCACAGGTAGGCAGAGAGGCAGGCAGAGAGAGAGGAGGAAGCAGGCTCCCTGCTGAGCAGAGAGCCCGATGCGGGCCTCGATCCCAGGACCCTGAGATCATGACCTGAGCTGAAGGCAGAGGCTTAACCCACTGAGCCACCCAGGCGCCCATCACAGTAGATTTTAGAATGAAGTATACAACTAGGGACAACGAAGGTGATTTATAACGATAAAGATGATTTTGGGGGAAAAAACGAACAAAATAGGATTGAACTCATAAAATAAAAATGAAAAGAAAAATGGACTGGAACAAAATGGTTGCAAAACACGTTTGCCAAAGTACTGGCCCCTGGAGCATACATCTGGAATACAGAAAGAATTCACAAGAACGAAACACCAACAATCCAATTCAAAAGTGGGCAAATGATATGAAGAGATACTTTGCAGAAGAAAATATGCGCATGGGTCAAATCAGACGTGAAAAGACATTTAACGTGACTGTTCTTTAGGTAAATGCACATTAAGACCATGACAAGGTATGACTACCTCCCTAACACAATATATAAAATTTAAAAAAAATAGTGACAATACTGAATGCAGAAAAGCTGGAGCCTTTATCCATTGCTGGTGGAGAGAGAAAATGGTACTCTGGAAAATAACCCTCAGGAAAAGAGTTTATCAATTTTCTAAAAAACCAAAGATACACAGTTTCACTCCTGTACATGAGTCTCAGAAAGATAAAAACTGAATTCCACGCATAATCTGTACTTGGTTCTTCAGAGCAGCTTCATATCCTCAGAGCAGCTACGTACAAAGACTGGTAACAAGCAAGTGTTCTCCAGACACTTGGAGATCAATGATCTAATCATGATACACTCATACAATAGAACACGACTCCGTAAATAGAAGGAATGAACCACTCGTTCATAAAAACAACTTCTTGGGATCTCAAGAGCAGGATGCTGAGTGAAAAGCCAGTCTCCAAATATCACATACTGTATGATTCCGTTTGCATGACATTCTCTGGATGGCAACATTATAGACACAGAAAACAGATTCGTGGTGAGCAGGGGTTAGCGATGGCGGAAGGAAAGAGGGGATATCGTTGTGGAGATGGAATAATATTGTGCCTTAATCATGGTGGTGGTTAGCACAAATCCACGCATGTTATACAATCTCACAGAACCACACACACACACATATGTTACACCAATGTTAATTTTCTGGTTTTGATGTTGCACCATGGACATGTGGGCTACTGCCATTGGAGGAGAGTGGGTAAGGGTAAATGGAACCACCTCGTGCTCTCTTAGCAACTGCTTGTAGCTTCCTATAATTATTTCTATATAAAAGTTGAAAAAAATGGGTAAAAGATGGAAAAGACATTTTGACAAAGATAGATTGCAAATAAGCACATGGGAAGATGCCCCTGGTCCAAGTAAAAGCAGATTAAGATCACAATTGCCAGCTACCACGCATCTACTAAAAAGGATTGACAACATTTTTGAGACACCATTTTTGGCCTTATGGACAATTTCACATCTTTCAGATAAATTATAAAAAAGCCTTCGACTCTAAGAGATTTCTGGTTTTAGTTAGGAGACCAGATTCAGAAGGGGTATTTGGATCCCTTACCGTTTCTCCTTGAATCCCCTATCCACTGAAAAGATTTGCCCTTGTTGACATTGCGTATTTTTTACTATCTGAGAATGAACAATATTAAAATAGTAACTTATAAAGTGATCATTGTGGACATAGGAAAGTAACCACGGCTATTTTTTTTTTTTTAATGCAGTCACTGTTCTGTTAAAATTCATAGGAACACCGGCTTTTTTTTTTCCCTCTGAAATTCAGTTCTTCTTCAAAAGCACCGCATTATATTTTTAAATTCAGATCCAACCTGGTATCACCATTTTATGTAATGCGAAGATGGTTCCCTCCGAAGTCCTAAGGGGGATGTCTGGGAGAGAGGTTTTTGTAAGGGTATGGGAGTAAAACCCAACTCAGTCAAATTGTATTCTCTTTAACAGGGTCTCATGGTTATACTCATAATACTAAACTGTCTGCAATTTTCAATTACGCTTTCCCTGTCCATACTCACCTATAATGAAGATGGTGAGAGAACTGATCAGGTAAGTAGCTGTTTTTTTGTTTGTTTGTTTGTTTGTTTAAGATTTTATTTATTTATTTGACAGAAAGAGATCACAAGTAGGCAGAGAGGCAGGCAGAGAGAAAGGAAGGGAAGCAGGCTCCCTGCTGAGCAGAGAGTCCGATGCGGGGCTCGATGCGGGGCTCAATCCCAGGACCCTGGGATCATGACCAGAGGCTTTAACCCACTGAGCCACCCAGGCTCCCCGGGTTAGTAGCTGTTTTTGAGAGAATGAAGGTGCAGTTGATTATTGAGGGATTTGGGCTGAGATTATTTGTATAATTTTGGAGTAGAACAAAGATGAAACAGGTGCTATAGAATTTCTGAGGACCTCTCTGTATAGGCTGACCACACTTTCCAGCACACTGATGGATGCCTAGGATAACCAGAAACTTCCACCCATGTTGACACCATTTTTTGGTTAGCTTATGGATTCATTGATTTGTGTATTTAATACACACAGCGTCCCTACTTGTGTATTGCACTGTGTAACATGGCAAGGAGACAAAAATCAGTCCTTCCCTTAAATAACTCAAAGCATGATTAGTAGTATCACCCTATGAAGAGATCGATGATACTACTGTGGTGTTTGTGCTGTAAACTCAGACTACCTCCAAAATGCCTTAATATTGTCGTTTGATTTTCCTTTCTTGTAATAGCCCACAAGTAGGCAGTCCACACCTCGTAGTGTAACTTGAACCTCCTGAGTTGTGTGGCTTTCCTTTCTGGGTAGAGGTTGCTTCTCTGGCTCTTTCCTTTATGTCTGCAACCTACACCCAGATCTTTGTCATGTGGCCACACACAATTACAAGGGAAATTGCATAATTTAGTTGTTAGCTGGGCAGTTGTTTGTGTAAGTTAAACTGAGTTCTGCTATTCAAGGAGGCAGACGATATTGAAAATTGGTAGACAACCAGTATTTTCTGTCACATCGTGTTCCCTAGCCACCCAAATGTTATGCTCAGCTTTCCTCCCCCAAACTGAATGCACTTCTCCACTCATCAAGGTGGAAAATGCTTGGAAAAATGAAACTCTCGTACATTTTTTTTTTAAATTTATTTATTTATTTTGACAGAGAGAGATCACAAGTAGGCAGAGAGGCAGGCAGAGAGAGAGAAGGGGAAGCAGGCTCCCTGCTGCACAGAGAGCCTGATGCTGGGCTCGATCCCAGGACCCTGAGATCATGACATGAGCTAAAGGCAGAGGCTTAACCCACTGAGCCACCCAGGCACCCCTCATGCATTTTTATACTTGGCTCAAAGTCCAGGATTTTTGAGTGATTTGCCCTTTTCCCCTACAATTCTGGAACTACTTATCTGCTTTTTAAGAAGCTACGAAGTGGAAGTCCTGTTAACTGCACTTGCTTCCATTCAAAGCTAAAATGTAGGAGTATTAAAAATAATAACAATCAATCAGTTGCACCTCACAATCCCCCTGCAACTCTTTCTGCCCATGGGGCCCATTCCTGTGCCAAAATAAAAGCACTTTTTCGAGGCGGCGGGGTGGCTCAGATGGTAAGCATCTGCCTTCGGCTAGAGTTGTGATCCCCAGGTCCTGGGATGGAGCCCTGTGTTGGGCTCTCTGCTCAGCAGGGAGTCTGCTTCTCCCTCTTCCTCTATTGTTCCCCCTGCTTGGGCTCTCACTCTGTCAAATAAACAAATAAATAAATAAAGTCTTTTTTCTTTTTTTTTTTAAAAAAAAGCACCTTTTGCACTAAAATAAAATTTAATAATAATAACAGTCTCCACTTTCATAAACAAGACATTGATAACCTTAATGTTGCCCATCCATAGGAATTATCTGATTCTGAGAAGTCCAAGCAATGGTGTGGCTTTCTCCTCTGCTCACTTATTAAATAGCCCTTCATTTACTATCCTCTGGGTATCGAGGAGTTTTCCCTCTTTGCGGGGTTGCTTGATTTTTGTACCTCACTTCCTGAGGGTGTAGGGAGATCTGAGAATTGTTTCAGATGTCAAACAGTTCTGGGTTTTGCAATGTTGGCCTTTGAGCTTATGAAAAGAAAATATCTTTAGAAAATCAGGGATGGTTGAACAGTCTTAGTCTCTTCAGCCTGTGAATTTCATGTCTGTAACCCTGCCTACTATTTCAATTCCAGTCCCTGTGTGTGCATTCTAAGGGACAGGAAAAGAAAAAAAGAAACAGACGCACATTTATTTTAAGTGAGTCATTCAGGAGTGGTTCACAGTAATTTTTCTTACTTTGGCTTGACCAGGTCTTAGAATCTGGCCACACAGAGATGAAAATAACCTTGAAAAATAAAGTCACAACCCTATGTTAATCAATTGAATTTAAACAAAATAAAATTTTAAAAAAAGAAAGAAAAATAAAGTCACAAATTGACAGTGGTTTGCTCAGATAAATACAAATGATTTTTTTTAAAGCAGTAAGAGAGAAAATGTAGACTTAACCTCACAGAAGTGTCTTAAAAAAGAATGCTAAATACATTTTTGGAAAACACAATGATCCCCCCCATACATGTAGAAAATCTTAGGTATATTCTCTTATGAAATCTTCTTTACACATTTATGCATAGACAGACATAAAATCACACACATACAAATATATATTACATGTCCAAAAGGCACAGATTAAATTTCTAGACTCTCATAAGTAGCTAAGTTTCCAGAAATAGCCAGGCTAATTTTTCCACATTCAAGACAGAAAAGGAAAGCCACAAACTCATATCTCTCCTTAGTTTGTGTCATCCTGGATATCTTTTAACGGATAGATTTTCTTTTTCCTTTACCTTCTATAAATTCTGTGGACACAGAAAAATAAGCTGGAAAATGTTCACACACACCATGACACGTAGCTGGATCCCCGCATAACTTGGCAATGTAGGGAATGACATTGACTTCTACGGTGCCCGCTCTGGGGCCTATGTATTAAATAACAGCAAATCAGTAATGTGGGATAGACTTTGGAGGCCAGGATATACCTTTAGGAATAGGAAGGGAATAAAACTCTGAGGATTTAGGTGAAATGATTCTGAATGATGTTTTGGCTTATTTACAGCTTTCTGCATTATTTTTCCTAAAATAGGTTTCAGGGGGTCCTTATCAAGGCTTGCTGTCTCAGCTCTCATTCTACAAAAATCTTAAGAAGAAGGACACAGTCTTACACTATAACACCTGAGACAGAAGTACAGATGTGAGGATATGCTTCTGTAACCTGCAGGCATGCAGATGGAAACTGGAAAAATAAAACATGTAAGGTCAAAAGCTTGTTTGGATCTTCTTTTTTGACTACTGTTGTATCAGTCACCATAGACGGTGATGCCATAATAAGATCCGATCCCTAAAATACTTCTTGTGTTTATCATAATTTTATCATATTAGTTGCATATTCCCTGTGACCACCCAGGTGGCCCACTTTTCTTTTAAATGTTGTGAACACACATGTATAATCATTTGTCAGTTTAAAGACTGTGAAATAAGAGTGGTTTTCTGAGTCTCTTGCAGATGTATGTCAGCCTAGGATAAATACTGTGAGTGCCACATTAGTAGAAGTATGGCTAATAATCTTTGTAGTCAGTTTGGACAGATTCATTTATGACACAGAAAACAGATGACTTGCTCATTGTTGCAAGGATTTCCGGATCCAGTGAAAAGAGCTCCTGATCTTTATCTACATATACAAAATGACTTACAGAATTTATTCTCAATGCAGGTAGCAGAAATGCAGAGATTACCACTGAAAGACCAGTTGAAGGAAGAAGGTCAGGGCCTTGACCCTGACTGGACACCTTTCTCTAGGCTATAAGTTACTTGTCATGTGAAGACATGGGTATCAGGTGAAGCTAACTAAAACCTTTATTTAGGTAGAGAAGAATGGATGCCAATGATTTCATTCAATGAATGTGATTCCTGTCTCCATAAGGTAAAAAAATGAAAAGTCTGCATGTTGACAAAGTCCAAGATTCTCTCCACAGATATTGCGTGGCCCCTATCCTGCACTGATAGACTGAGGACAAAGTCAAGATTGCTATGAAGTCCGAAAGTGTTGATAAGATATTCTGAATCACATAAGCTTCAATAAACCAATGTTTGCTAATCAACAGTTTTCATGTTAGTGGTATCAGGAAAAACACAGATAAAAGGAGCTCATGTCATTGTGTAAATATAACTGCAAATTTGAGCATCTGTATAATATGTGGTTAATTTTGCTGCACACTGACTTATATTTGATCTGTCGAGGAAGCCAGGATGTGATTTTTTTTAAGATTTTATTTATTTATTTGACAGATAGAGATCACAGAGAAGCAGGCAGAGAGAGAGGAGGAAGCAGGCTCCCCGCTGAGCAGAGAGCCCAATGAGGGGCTCGATCCCAGAACCCTGGGATCATGACCTGAGCCAAAAACAGAGGCTTTAACCCACTGAGCCACCCATGCGCCCCTAGGATGTGATATTTTATCACCATTGAGAAATGCCAATCACTTATGAAGGGCAGGAAGAAGTGCCAATGGCAGAAACTCACTTTGCTTAATCCTTCAATCTTTTCTTTATACATGATTTTAGTTTATTTTTTAAGAGTTATTTACCTTTTTAAAAAAAATTGTATTTAAGTGGTCTCTACACCCAACATCGGGCTCAAACTCAAGACCCTGAGATCAAGAGTCTTGTGCTCTTCCGACTGAGCCCGCCAGGCATCCCTGTATACATGATTTTAATTGGCAGGGGATTATGATTTTGAGGCCCATCCTCTTTGTGCTTGGACTTGTCCCCTCAGAGTCTCTGCATTTAGATGCAAGTGCTATCTGCTGTGATGTGATCTCAGTGAATGTCTGCAGTCGAGAAGACTTGGAATGTGTTCTGGGACATTCTCTGCCATTTTTATATTTACCTCTTCATTGTTATTAAGCAATACAAAACATATAAAAGTCTCCTGCTTCAGGTTAAACATCTGTATTAGAAGCTCAGTGCTTCTAGAAGCACTAGAATCCCTAGTGCTCAGTTTTGCCCCTACAATCCATACACACAAGATTGGACTGGGCAGAAATTGAGGAGATGCTTAAGTAGGTGCAGATGTTTGGATGAGAAGAAGACAAAAGTAGCCTGAAGGATCCATAGGACATCAGGAGACCTAAGGCCACGAGCAAAAGAAATACCATATGCTCATCTGTTGTGTGTCCTGATTTCTCCACAGCTGGTAGCTCACTTATCTTCCAACAAGTGTGGACTCTCCATAACTTCTGTATATCATGACTGTGATGGTGTGGCTTCCTAACCTATTTAAGTTGTTTAATATACCTCTTCAATGAGCAGCTCCTAGATTTATTCTAGTTTGTGCTCTTGAAAATATATCAGTGTCTACATAGAGAAGAGGGGCTGAACTGTCCTCAACAATATGAAGGTCATGGGTCTGTTAATGTTGGCTTTGGTGGGGTCACCTACTCTTTCCATCAATGTATTACCTTTGAACATAATGAATTAAGCATACAATGCTTATGCCATCGGGACTATCATCATGTCACAACCTTCTTAGCATGAAGAAAGAGACACAACAGGAAGCTTGTCGAAGATTTAGGACACTGGTCTGCTCCTGTAAAACATGTCTCAGGACCACTGATCCACACAATTTCTGGGAAGTCATTCATTGCACACCATACTGTGAATGCTACTTGGAGTTATGCAATAGGCCATCTGTGCCGGAGTGTGATTTTTCTGATGTGTTTGCCACAAAATATACATAACAATGAAATGTAAATAATTGAAAATAAACCCTGTCCTTAACACCTTACCTTGTAGTAGGCTCTCCTGTTACTTAGGTCTTTGGATTTGGACCCGAACTACACATTGGATCTCTGGTCTCCTACTTGCTGATTGCAGAACTTGGGATTTTTCAGCCTCCACAATCACACATGCCAAGTCTGTATAATAAATTTCACTGTCCATATTGGTGCATCTTATTAGTTCTGTTTCTCTGGAGGACCCTGATTAATAAAATAGACCTGTATCATGAAAAGAAATTGAATTCATAATTAAAGGGCTTGTCATGCAGAGAAGATTGGGTGGACATGGCTTTGAGGGGCAATTCTATCAAACATCCAATGAAGAAATAATACCAATAGTATTGGTATTCGATTCTGAAAATCAAAGAGGAAGAAGAACTTCAGAGATTATTTTTGAGGCAAGCAGTAACCAGGTCTCCCCCGCCCCCATCCAAAACAGATCGAAATATCATAAGAAAATAAAATACATTTACATGAACTTAGATCCTTAACAATATTAATAAATTAAACCAAGCAACATATTAAAAAAGTATGTCCTAACCATGCCAGTTTATGCCAGCTGTGTAAGGTTGTTTTACAGCTCTGAGTAAAGGGCAGAAACTATATGGTCCTCCCCATAGGTGGAGAAAAAGTTGTTGAAAGAGGTCAAACTCCTTGCATAACAGAACTTTTCAGCGAATTAAAGAATATGGTACTGAAAATTCTTCCAGTTAAGAAAAGGCAGAGCAGGGCTTGCTTCGGCAGCACATATACTAAAATTGGAACAATCCAGAGAAGATTTGCGTGACCTCTGCACAAGGAGGACATTTGGGTTTGTGAAGAAAAGGCAGAGCATTCCTTTTGACAGATTTTAAGCACAAGATAACAAGAACAGGAACATTTTGTACAGTTGTAGACAGACACCAGGATAAGAAAAGAACATCTTTTTCCCTATTAGAAGCTTTACCTCAGTTTATGATGCCTTGAAGGAAGGCAGGGGTGGTAGTACGGAGATTCTCCATAATTCATGATGGTAACCATAAATACCACAAAAGAACCCAGAGGAGTCACAGAGTGGAGGGGATGACAGATTTCTACTTTCTTTCTAAGATAAAGGATAATTTAGCCAAGACTATAGAACACGCAAAGGCTCCCTTATACTTTTGGAGAATATAATTCCAGAGATGTGGACAAATAACACATTACTCCCATCTTTGGATTTCCTGACATGGGCTCTATAAATATCGTGTGCTATTTTTCTATTATTATTTGTCAAGGAAGCTAACATTATCACAGAGAAACCGGTGTTGTTAGCAAAACATATGAAGTATAATTTGGGAGGCAAGAGAGTTAAAACCCCATATTTATGAAAAAATCCCATATTTTCTATTAAAGGTGAGGATTTCTATGGGCAAATTAAGGTTTTATTATAAGTCAAAATATTTCCCCAAACAGTAAGCACATGTTTCATTAGCGAGGTCTTTGGGAAGTTGTAGGTAAATAGGAATTAAGATTTGCCCTCACACTGAGAAAAGAGTGTGCAAAGCTTTGGCACTCAAGACTGTGGCTATCTGAAGCATAGAGATAAATGATTATCTCTGTCAGCATCATGCATTTTACGCCATCGTAGAAACCCATCTGCAAGAAACACAGAGCAAAAAGATGTCTTTTAGGGTGGTGTCTTTTAGGATGGTGTATCATTATCTCTTCATTCTGTCTTACTGAGCAAAACCTACATATACCAAATTCCCACAGCCTATAGTGCCTGATAGAGACACAAATCATATACTGCTTGCTGCCTTGGGGGAATTTCACGGAAAAGCCTCTGAGACCAATTCTAAGGTACTGGTGTTCCCAGGTCCTGTACAGATATCGAGTTAAGACTGAATGTTGTTTTGAGACAGAGGTATGTATTTTTCTTTTATTCTTATTTACATGGGTATTCCTCTGGCATATGAGAGGGCATGTCAGTTCCATGCCAGGCCCTAAGACTCATACAAGTTTTCCTGAAATTATTCCATAGGAGGAAACCATAGCCATAGAATAATCTTATAAAAACTACTTTTTATAAAACTCGTTATTTGAGAAGGACATAGATGTCTAAGGGGATTTTTTTTTTCATTAAAAAAAAATGTTTGACTCTCCAGTAGCAAACTTAATGTTACAATTTTAAAGACCCATAGAACCATTCCAGATTGTTTTCTGAAACCATCTCAGCCATGTAGTCATTTTCAAAAGACAGAGAAGAATTGGCCTAAAAATCATATACTATCTAGAATTTACAACACAGAGTAGCTTTCTACTAGTCTGTAAGTCTGGTTTCTAGTATTATTTAGTGCTGCTTTATTCATTTTTATGTAATGACATTTGACTTTTTTTTTTTTTTTTTTTGGTCAGTGAAAGAACTTTGATCCAAAAGGAAGATGGTCTTGATCTGGAATCATATTCTTTGCATGATCATTACTCTTGTTGAAAAAAATTATATGGCATTGAGTGGACTCTCAGTTCCAAAGACTGCTTTGTTTATCAGGTATCAATGAAAAAAAAATTTTTAGGATGTTGACTTTACCATCATGAAAAGTGAGTTACAGTTTGTTCAGAGAAACGTATTTTTGCTTCAGATATGACTAATAATAAGGAACAGGATTAAAGATTTTTTTAAAAAATACTAAATTAGATAGTAAGGGCAATATCATACTAATTATAATGTTATCAAGAAATAAGAAAAAATTCACATTTATTTCCATACCTAAGGTAAATTCTCTGTTGGTAATAAAAACAGAGATTTTGAGTACGAGAAGGTAGTAACTGTCATTGAAACAAGGGTAGGAATAAAGTCAGAACATCATGAATAATTCTATAGAAAGGGTCACTGGCCCGCATTAAGCAAATTCAACATTTAAATACTAGCTTTCAAATGTGCATGATTTTTTCCATGCCATTTTCCATTTGAAAGTAATTACCACTGAGCCTTGAACAACACAGGGGGGTTCTGGGCGCCCTCCCTCCCCAGAGTAGAAAATCTGATATAACTTTGGACTCCCCCAAAACTTAACTGTTAATAGCCCAGTGTTGACTGGAAGCCCTACCAGGAACATGAAGAGTCAATTAACACATACATTTTATGTTCTAAGTATTATATACTATATTATTACAATAAAGTAAACTAAGGAAAAGAAAATGTTACTAAGAAAATCATAAGGAAAAGAAAATACATTTTTAGTACTGTACTATCATATTATAAAAATCCACATAATAAGTGGACTTGCAAGGTTCAAAACTGTGTTGTTCAAGGTTCAACTGTATAATGTTTCCTTTCCTTTTTGTTTGGTCAATCTCCTCAGAATAAAAGGTTTTAATTTCTGTAGAAGAACCATCAGATTTTACAGAACTTAATAAAGGTAGGTAGAAGAAATATTTGTTTTATTGCTATTCTTTTAATATATTTTCTGATAAATTTGAACATACCTGTACACCATACAGCTAGAAATTTTTACAGTTCAGTACGAAAAGTGAAATTCTAGCTCCATGGACTCTACCAAGTTTCCTATGATTTCACTTCAATGAGAAATGTACATGAAACAGAGTATCCATTGTCATCATGATGAAGACAAAAAAGGCTATATATTTTTTGTTTATACCCAGGATGGTCCATGTGTTCAAATAAAAAAAGAAGATTTCTTGCTGTTAGAGAAGAAAAGCACTCCTAATATGCGGGTATTTTGCTTAACATTTCTGTAGGCAGATCATGAGTAGAAAAACAAGCGTTTGAAGGCTCAGGCAGATGTGGTACCAAATCACCTACCCAGCTATGCCAGTGCAAAGATGTGTGGCGAATTGTGTACAGTTTGTGTGGTGAGTCAGTTGTGTGAGTCACCTGTTGTGAGCTAGTCAGGGGTATCAAGAGGGAGGGACTTAGAGCTCTGAGTCTAAGAGCATGCATGTTACATTGTTGCTTGTTGAGTCAAATGCTGTTAGTTCTTTAACTTCAGAAGGAGCCTGAATCTAGAGACAGAACAAAAATAACTATGCCAGATAACTACCTAGGAACAGAAGTGTAAATGAAAGAATTCTACCCAGGAAAACACAGAAACAAAGTAACAAACACTTTGTTGTCTCTCCATGGGGCAGGAATACCAGGACTAGAGGGCAATATTGATTTTCAGCTGCATGACCAAGATGGTCAACATTATTTCAAGACAAAAAGATCCGTAAGACACATGCACTAAGGCTAAGATCCTCGGCTTCCTATAATGTAAGTCTACATTCCTTACATAGCCTTTCTGGAACTCAAGATAGGAGAGAATATGCTATTTGGACCTGCTTGAAGTACACTGCTAAATAATAAATGTTAGCTTTCCCACTCTTAAGCCCAGTGGTGGGTATTATGGAGGGCAAGTATTGCATGGAGCACTGGGTTTGATGCATAAACAATGAATTTTGGAACACTGAAAAGAAATAAAATAAAATAAAATAAAATAAAAAGAATTCAAACAAATACATGGCCTAATTTCTTACATTTAGTACAGTACCTACCTTTTACTTTGAAATATTTGTGAACACTAACTATCGCATGGAACCAAAGAGACTAATCCTTTTACCTGATCTTTCTGGCCAGCACATGCCAGGCATGTGTTGTGACTCAACACTACCTGTGACTCAATATCACAACCCACAGGTTGTGAAGACCAACGGCATCAAGGGGCATAACTATGGATCCTCAACAAAGAGATCAAGCCATTCGCCAGGGCCAGTCTGGACCAATACCTTTCCCTCAGGAGGCACAGAGCAACCTGCAGAATTTCCTAAAGGGGAAGCCAGTTATTCTTGGGGTAAGTACAATGAAGGTTCCCTATGGATTTTGAGATGGCTCATATCCCCCTAAATTTACTCTGGATCAAAGCTACATGATGACCTGAGAGGAGAATTTGGAGTGTTTGCAATAATTCCCAAATCAAGAGAAAAATAGGACTTTCGAATAAGAAATCACATATGCCATTTAGCCAAATCACCAAACTGTTTTATATTCGGTAACACTGAATGAAAATTTAAGCACTGGTCATGGAATTCTCGAAATTAAAGGAATCCTGAATCGTTTACAACCTCCAAATATGGGGCAAATAATTCTAAAGCTTATTCCTCCTAACTCAGAGGCATTTTCTCATTTTCTAGGTGAGCCAAATCGTGATTGGCCTAATGAATATTTACCTGTGGATTATGGTAAAAGTCTTCCTTTCATTCTATGAACGATATCTAGTCCCAGGGAACACTGCATATTTCTTCATTTTCCTTTTGGGACCAATTTTTGTAAGTAAATTGGAATCACTTTGATTTCTGTATTACTTAGGATATATGTAAAATCCTTAATAGTTATCATTTATAAGCACAAAATTCAGGGAAAAGTATTGTGAAGTATTTGGTGTCAGGAAAAAAGATTACAGAATGATGTATTCACAGACTAACTCATTGAACTTTAACATTTTACAGTTAATCATATCTGGAACTGTGTCTATTGTGTCTGGAAAGAAGACAACAAAACAGATGGTACATTTATCTACAGTTTCAGAAAATTAAGACAGGCATAGCGTAGACCAACCTTTGTCTCCAAAATGATCAAGCTGTCTCCAATTCCCAGATTTCTCTTTGCCTTGAGTTGAGATCCCAGAATGATTCTTTCCCTATTCCCCACAGGTCATGTTGTCTCTGTCCAGCTCAGATGAGAAATTACCCAGTAGCAAATAGCAACCCTGTGCACAAGTTTTATGAATTTCAATTTCACTTGAATTTTAAATAAAATGCACACATATGTACAATCACTTGCCAGGTTCAAGAGTAGAAGAACAGGTTCTGATTCTTTTTCAGATCTGTGGCAGCGTTGGAGCAAACACTGTGGCGGCCGTATCAACAGGATTGTCACTAATGATCCTTGCACTCAGAATGACCCTATCCTATTACTTCTTAAGCATATCAGTTCATTATTTCATAACTGTAAGTATTGACAGATCCAGTGAAAAAAAATCTCTTGGTACTAATCCATATATATATGAAATTCCTTGCAGACGTCCTTCTCATCACAAGTGGGCAATCTGGCACTGCTTAACACTGACAAATCACTTGAAGAAAAAGGTCAGGGCCTCAACACTGAGCGAGTAAATATCTCCGAACTATAAATTATTGGTGATGTTAGGACTTAAGTGCATCAGGTGAGCTAAATAAAACCCTTATTTGAGATGAGATCAGAATGGTTGCCAATGAATTCACTCAATGATTGTAATTGCTGTCTTTATTAAGGTAAAGAGAAATCTAGATGTTTAATCCATTCAGCATAATAATAGACAAAGTCCAGGATCCTTTCTAGAAAGTATCTGTTTAATAAAACTGACACTGATCTCCTTGATTATATGGTGAAAATTACTGTGGAATGTAAAGGGATCCTAAAACAAGCCGAAGCACGGCTTGCAAATGTGCAGGCTCTTTACCAATTGGTTATGTCGAGGAAAAAATTGGTTAAGAGAATCTCACTTCTTCCATGCGAAAACTATAAATGAATGAAATTGCAAATTTGGGAGTCTGTAAATTAGAGTAATTATGTGTGTCTCTGCCCAGATTTTATCTGAAGGTGGCCAGAGTGGGATATTTTACTGCCATTGACAATCTGTCAATTCGTTATGAAGGAGAACCTGCAGGGTCCATGGCAAGAGTTTCCTCGCTCAGTCCTTCCATCTTTCCTCCCTGTGTGATTTTAATTTGCAGGGGATTTTGTTTATGAATCTCGCCCTCATCATCTTGGGATTCATCATCTCGGTGTTGCTGTCTGCATTTGGATGCAGTGCTGTCTGCTGTGATATGACCTCAGTGAGTGTCTGTGATCCAGAAGACCCAGAATGCGTTTTAGGATATTCTTTGCCACTTTTACATTTACCTCTTTAAGTTTTACTGAACCGTTCAAAGCATACAAAACATCCAAGACCCTCTGTCAGGTTAGGAGCCCCTTGCAATCTGTTTTGCCACTAGCAGCCACATGTGTAAAATTAGACTGGGTACTAGCGGAAAGTTGCTTGACTGGATGTAGATGTTCATGTCAGAAAGAGAAGAGGGACCCCAAGGAGCATCCATGCATTAGGAGAACTAGGGTCATGGGCAAGTGTAATGTCATAACATATGAAATATCATCTACTGTGTGTTCTTCCTCCACAGGTGGTTGTCGACTTATCCTCCAATGAGCGTGGACTTCCCATAGCTGCTCTTTATCCTGACTATGATGAGGTGGCTTTCTAACCCACTTAGTTGTTTGATATATCAACTTTTGAATTATTCCTCAATAATACATTGAGAGTAAATCAATAATCAGGCAGTAAACAGAGCCTTCGGTGTTCTCAAGGGGAGAAAAAGTCACAGTTGGCTGGTGTTGACTCTGCTATGGTCTCCTGCTCTATCCCCGATCATGATTACATTTAGAAATGATAAATGAAGCATATGATTCATCAGCATCAACAATGGCATCATCTCACACCCTCCATAATAGGAAAAAATGGAATAAATGGAAAGGTTGTAGGTACTCTGGGACTCTGGTCTGGTGTGGAGGATATGTACCAGAACCGCCCACTTACACAATTTCTGAGAAGCCACTTGCTTCAGACTATAATTTTAACCCTATACTGGGAGCTGTACAGTAGGCCAGCTGTGTAGACCATGATGCTACTGACCCTATCCCTAAAGAGTACAAATTTCCGTGAAATAAAAGAATTAAAATAAGCCCTGTTCTTATCCTTTCACCTTAAAGGAGTTATCATTTCCTATTATTATTTCCATCTGTGCTATGAAGATTTTACATCACGAAGTCAGTTATAGTCTTTTAACCTCAGGACCCTATAAAACTATTCCAATGAGTAAAGATGTTTTAAAATAGGAAAATACGGGGGGTGCCTGGGTAGCTCAGTTGGCTAAGCATCTGCCTTCAGCTCAGGTCATGATCCCAGGATCCTGGGATGGAACCTGGGATCATCAGGGAACCTGCTTCTCCCTCTTCCTCTGCCCCTCCTCCCTTCCCCCACTTGGTGCGCTCTCTCTTGCACTATCTCTCATTCTCTCAAATAAATGAAGATAAAATATTTTTAAAGGAAAATACACACACTTTCTGCGCACAGGTTCTGCTTTTTCTTTTTTCTTTTTTAATAAAAGATTTTATTTATTTTTGTCACAGACAGAGATCACAAGTAGGCAGAGAGGCAGGCAGAGAGAGAGAGGAAGGGAAGCAGGCTCCCCACTGAGCAGGGAGCCCGATGCGGGGCTCCATCCCAGGACCCTGGGATCATGACCCAAGCCCAAGGCAGAGGCTTAACCCAGGAGGCCACCCAGGAGCCCCAGTTCTGCTTTTTCTTAGTCTCTTTTGCTTCATAGATCCTGATGCAGCCTAAAATAACCCCCAAACTACTTGTCGAGGGAACAGTCATCATCATGTTTTCACTTTTTTGAAAGTCCTGGAACACTATCAGTTTGTAATTATGTAGTCAAAAGACACAGGTGGCCTCCCTTAGTACATGTCTAACCAAAATTCAAGGAGGTACTGGGAGATGGCTTAATGCAATCCTGCCTGTACCATCCGCAATAGAACCAGAAAGTGGCAATCGGTATGATTCTGTATGATTCTGTATGATTCTGACTTAACTCTTGTCACAGTTTGATACCACGTTGTCAACTACAATATATTAATTGGCGCTTAACACTGTCTTAGACACTAGACTCTGGCCTATGGGAACAAAAATAATGTGGAAAATGCATCTCATTGTGGCCTAACAAATTAAACTCCATCTCTTATTTTAATGCTTTTTTCAGAAAGCAAAGTCTACTATACTCTACTATACTGGATTTTTGTAAAAGATTCTTTGGGATTTTCCACATGTACTATTATATCTTCAATAGGGGCATTTATATTTCTTAATTTCCAAGCTGTAGGTCTTTTGTTCTTTTCTTGCCATGTTACATTGGCTGTGACTTCCAGTAGATGTTGAACAGGAGTGGGGAGGGCAGACACAGTAGTATTGGGGGACAGGGGAGTACATTCAGTAGGCCATTATTGGGTATGTTGTAACTGTAGGGTTTTGTAGTTGGCTTTTTTCAGATAATAGGAATTCCCATCTATTCCTAGTTTTTTGAGTTTTTTCTTTATCATGAATAAGTAAGTTTTGTCAAATATATTTTCTGTATGTTGAGAAGATCATATGGGCTTTCATATTTATTCTGTCAATGTGGTGAATTGTACACATTGATTTTTTGTTAAACCACTGTTGCTTTCTTGAAATAAACCCCATCGATTGTGGTGTATTATCCTTTGATATACTTTTGTATTTGATTTGATAAGATTTTGTTAATGATTTTTGCATCTATTTTGAAAGTTATTTCTATGTGTTTCTTATGATATATTTGTCTTGTTTTGGTAGTGGAGTAAGGCTGACCTCATAAAATAGAAGGGATTATGCTGAATTACTTTTTTCCTTAAGTATTTGGTAGAATTAGCCAGTGATATGGCCAACCAGGTGGAGTTGGTTTTGTTATTGTCATTGTAATGCTTTTGTCTATACATTAGATTTCTTTAATAGATATTAAACTACTGAGATCACCTATTTTTGAGTCAGTGTTCATAATTTGTGTATTTCAGGTAATTCCATTTCCTTCCAGATGTTAAATTTATTTCATAAATATATTCACAGTGTTTCTTTATTTCCTTTTAGCATCTCTGCATTCTGCAGTGATATCCCTTCTTTCATTCCTTACATTGATAACTTTTGTCTTCTATCTTTTTCCCTTGGTCATTCTCAATGAAGTTTAATCCACTTTGTTGATTTTTATTGTAACATCATCTTAATACAGTTATTTGTTAATACTTTGTTTGGTGTACAAATCATAGCCTGATCATTGGGTTGGTAGATAATAGGTAGATAGATAGATAGATATTCCTGAAGTTTAACTATCATTGGAAATATTTTTATTTTTTGTTTTGTTTATATTTATTTTATTTTAGCGACATTATAGTTGATAAGGTACTAAAGCAAAGACCAAGAGAAGTTGGTTGAAAATATGAATTTCCTAGAAATTGCTCTGAAGGAAATAATTTTATTTAGTGAGTTAAAAGAACAAATACAGTCTTTGTCAGATTAATAGAAAGAGAATGTATGGAAATAAAACTATCAGTATTGAGGATTATGTTATAATGCTTTTGATTTTGTGGAACAAAACATTATGTATATCAACTTTGTCTGAAAACATCAGAACTGCTTATCAGGAGTTCTAGGTGTGGAAATACAGCAAATGAGGAAACACAGAGATCAAAACATAAATTTTCCTCCCCCACACATTGGTACAGTCCTTGATAGTCACAGAAGAGACATAAGCTTAAGAAGACTACAAGCTCCCACATCCCTGCGGTGGAACAAACCTAGGTAGGTAGAACTTTTTTTTTTCCATTATCCAGAGCACCAGAATGTACTTTTGTCTATGTTCTGAGAGGCACAATTGTAGAACCTGACAGAAACACTGGACAGAATGTGGGCTCAAAGCAGAGACAGTTCTTCCTTTCTTTCCATTATTGGTAGATACTCAGTGCCGAGTATTTCAGGAAATTTTTTTAGATAATGCAGAAAGTTTCAGTGGCTTAGACACATTTGATCTTGTCTTCATTCCTACTTTCTGACTTTCTGATTATGCAAGTACCCTTTATGCGTCAGGGGATAGTGGTAAGGCTCAGCATTAAGAAGGAAGTTTGTCTCCAGTCCTATTTTCTAGCAGACCCAATTTATGATACAGGGGAATAACTTGGTTAGAATTGAGACATTGAAACTTTTTTGTTTACAGTCTGCAAGTGCAATTCAGAATGTCAAGTCTGGACATGGTGAGCCAGCTAAGTTCACAATAGTATTCTTGGCGAGAATCATGAGAGTTTTATAACTAATTTTGTAGAGGTAGAATAAAGAGGATTAGGTGGTTTTGAAGCTGTGTTAACTTATAAAGGGTAGTAGGGCTTTGAAGTTAATATTTAAGTTGAGAGCAATGTGGTAAACAAGGCTAATGTTTGTATTGTGGAGTAACCAAGAAATACTTCAGTGTCCTTCTCTAACTCAGCACCAGGTGAAAGGGCAGCATTTGTTAGAAAGATGATGACTGTAAATGTGAAAATCCTGCTCAAAATATTGAACAGTTGGGGCATCTGGGTGGTTCAGTTGGTTAAGAAACTGCCTTCGGCTCAGGTCATGATCCCAGGGTCCTGGAATCGAGTCCCGCATCAGGCTCCTTGCAAGTGGAGAGCCTGCTTCTCCCTCTGTCTTTGCCTGCCATTCCCCCTGCTTGTGTACTCCCTCTTTCCCTCTTTCTCTCTATCAAATAAATACAGGAAATCTTTTTAAAAAGATATTGAACAATTGGATGGTAGCTTAAAAAGGAAAGGCTGAATGACAGGCTTAAGATTTGATAGACTATTACAGTATATAATAACATATCTGTAATAAAAATCATTAAAGTGAATTGGAGTGAGTAAAGTAAATATTATGGTCAATATTTTGAACCTAAAATACATATTTGTTGAGTGAATGGATGAGTAAAATAATGAAATTTGCAGTGAGGAGTGACAGGGGATACTTTTTTGGAGTCAACAGTTCATTTCCCCCCAACATAGTTACTCTGAAATTTATGGCTTTCAAACACTCCAATCTGTTATGTGTGGGCTTCAGGAGGCTAAATAAGGGATGTGTTAATCTGCGCCAGGCTTTATCTGAAAAGCAGATTCTTACTTATCAGACCTCTAGCTCTTTGGTCCCACATCTGTAAATATGTCTGTGAATTTGGGTAAGTTATTTACCATCTGTGGATATAGGAGTCACATTTTAAGAAAATATAATAACTGATTGATGAGATACTCTTTATTTATGAAATATTAATGGACAAGACTCATCCACTAAAGAAATAGAAAAAAAAATGTTCTTGTTAGCACTTCTAGTTGTGATCACATAAGATAAATTCCTTGTTTCAACTGCTTAATTGAGAGCAACTACTGGGACTAGAAAAATTGAATACTTAGGATTAATTTTAAGTGTCCCATAAGCATTCCATGTCATGATATTTTAATCTTTTCACTAGAACTGCAAAGAAATTTACACATACAAACGTAATTGGGACCAGTGTACACTGCTACCTCTCCTTTTTTTTTTTTTTAAGAAATGTGGCATGGATCTCAAGAGTCAGAAACTATGTTTTCACTTTGATCCAGGAATTTTATACATAAGCAGTTATATGAAGGGTCTAATTCCATATAATTAACATAATGGGAAGAGAAAACATAAGAAGAAATTGTATAAAGTATTATCAAATATTTAAAATATTTTAGTTAAATGCTTCTAAGTTTAACTTAAAGTTAACTTAAGTTAAAACATAATAGGGATAGTGATAGAATTCATAAATACCGATGCAATAAGGAATAAAGTCTGCCCCTATTTTCCAAACTTAATTTAATGTTAACAAATATTCATAAAATTGATATAGTAGAAGATGATAAAGAAATAACAAGCTAATATTTTTGGGAAAAAAAGGTTAAAGGTGAGTTAGTTTTCAAGGGTGACCATTCTGGGGTTTGCTCTACCATGGAAATCCATCATTGTTTTTGACAACAAGTGCCAAGGTGCATCCTAACTCCTTAAGAAGATAATTGAGAATTTACGTCACATTTATTTCATCTCTGATGGTACTAGGAAAATTGGATGCATCATTTCTAGTATCACACTTATTAGGCATAAGCATGATTATATTTTATGTTGACAAACCTGGGGCTTCAACTAAATATAGCATTCATTGTCACACAGAAATTAAAGGTAAGGTGACTTTTATATAATGTATTACCAGGTATCTCCAATTTTCCTAGTATAATTATGGATACTACTCCTATTCTCTTTCATTCTCAAAACTAACTTGTATTGGATGATAAATTACATGATACATTTCATTAAATTCAAGGGAAATGTCTTTAATTCAGATCTATTTGGCTTTCTTTTTTTAAGGTCGTATTTATTTATGTAAGAGAGAAAGAGCACAACCAGGGGGAGCAGCAGGCAGAGGGAGAAGCAGGCTCCCTGCTGAGCAAGGAGCTCAACTTTGTCCCAGAACCCTGGGATCATGACCTGAGCCAAACGAAGGCAGACACCCAACCAACTGAGGCACCCAGATTTCCCTCTATTGGCCTCTAAATCCCAGATTATTTTCATTCCACCATGGATATATCACATAGATATATCACAACTCCCATGATGGGTACTTTCTTACAAGTCTGTGGCCACATGCAACTTAAAAAAACAAAAACAAAAACAAAAACAATAGCATTCCTTAACCTGGGAGGATATCTTATAGTTACATAGGTTTTGATATTCAACCTCTGTCATCTCTCTCCTTAATTTACACTGTTGTTTATCACATCAGTGATATGAGTCAGCAGCAGAAACATATGAACATCACTTGGCCAGTGACTTCTCTTCATATTTGATAAAGACCTCAGATAAAAAAAAAAAAAGCCCAGTATCTACTTCCATTATAATAAGATTAACAGTATTTGGCATATGATGGTGCATCTCTGCCGCTAATAACAGATGACCATCTATTACAGAATGAACAAAACTTTGGCTTCTGATAGGATGCCTGTGGACATTCCTCCAAACCAAAACCAAAGTACCCTATTGGGAAAGACAGAAATATCTAGTACCCTGAAATATCTACTAGACAAGCTGCAGAAATTCCTGAAGGAGAATCTAGAAGCACTGGGGGTAAGTAAGTAAACCACTAATAAAGAATTTTAAACCAGAAGAAACTGGGGGATATATTGGGGGAGAAGGATTATTCTGACTAATTAAGTGGTTGGGATAGAGGCCCTAGGTTATGACCTGTATCAACCAGTCTGTGGGGTGGAAGAAAGACACTTTGATTAAAAGCAAGGGACCATGTTTATATGGGCATGGGAGGGGTGCATTAAGAGGAGACTATAAACGTCCTAAGCTCTTGGGTGAGCCTCATTGTGACTGTATCTTATTAAAGAAAGTTGACCCATATGGACTGGCCTCTGGCGGGGGGGGGGGGGGGGGACAAACACTCTCCAGGATCTGACTCTTCTTAGCAGATCTTTAAAAAGATTCAAGGGTGTCAATCCTGTGGATGACCATGATGTTTGGACCAAGTGATTCTCTCTCCTGAAAAATGCTCACCATTATCTTAAAGCAGATTGTGTTTGTTTTGTTAATTTCGATGGTTGGTATTTTGGTTTGTTTTGTCTCTTATCCAGGTGGCTCAGATTATGATTGGTGTGAAATGCTTCTTTTATGGGATAATTGGATTTCTTCCTCCTAATTCTGAAATGCACAGAATCATTTTCTTCTCAATTTACACAGGCTTCTCCTTCTGGGGGGCATTGTCTGTGAGTATCTCACATGCCAAATTATAATTAATCAATCATTTATTCATCAACTCAACACACCACTTGTATGGCATCCTGCCAATTCTAGGACACTTGCAACAGTACTTAGTGAAGACTGAATTTCCAACCTGAACTTTAATATACTTCCCAATGAAACAGTGCCCTGAAATTCTATTCATTGCTCTATAGTATGAAGCTATTCAGTATAATCTTGCTGTTTTGCTTGAGGAGAAAATCCTGTGTTTGACACATGGAAGAAGTGTCCCTGAAATGTAATAATATTTGAATCAGAAAAGATGCTGGGGTTAGGGACGCGGTACTCTTCTTAAGTCATCACGCTTCTTGGCCAAATACATTGAGAAAAATGCCATGTAATCTGAGCTCACGTTCTCCCTTTTCTGCACCCCAAAGTGTGTATTTGAATTATAGTTACTCTACTTATTTTATTTCCTCCACATTAAATAAGTAATTTTCCCTCTGGTTTTTAATGTCTACTTCTCTTATTTAGCTAAAGGAATTCTACTGGTCATAAGAATTAAAGTGTACCTATGTTACTTTAATTGTGTTGTGCACACACTTCAACTGGGTCTGCTAGCCTCCAACTTCTGAAGGGATGGCCTGGGAGGTGGGGGGCACTAGATAAGAAGAGAGATATGAATCTGACAATGGGGTGGGAGGGTGAGTTGGAAGAAGCTGCTACTGCCCAGACACCTTTCTTATTTTATAAACAGTTTATCATTTCTGGAATTCTGACTGTTGTGTCTGCCAAGAAGCAAACAAAATCACTGGTAAGCTAACAAGTTTTCCATTTGTCATTCAGGGAGAAAATGAGAACTTATATAACATTCTGACTTTCCCATGTGAATCCCAGTCACACAAGGGATTCATCGTTTTGTAGTACATTTCATCATGTAACTGTCCATTTGGCCCAATGAATCATGTGATCATCTTATGGCTAGATACAGACAAGTGGGATCTTCTGGGATTTTAGAAATTCCAATCCCCATATCTTGTCACCGTAAGAAGAATGAGTAAAGTTTTATCTAGCTATTAAAGCCTTTTTTAATGGTATGGGGTAGGGCGATGTTAATAAAGAAAAAAGCCTGGCTTAGGCTTGAGCAAGGCAGACTTTTAATTTTGGTGGAGGGAGGAGCTAATACAGGGTCAGAAACTAGAGATGCTAAAATGTCCCTAATGTTTTTATCCTATCCATGGCATGTGTTGAAGGAAGACTAATCCTCTCCTACTTTTCTTCTCCCGATTGTGATTTGCCGTTGAACTGAACGGACGATACAGGGATGATGAATGCCTATAGATCCCAGGGTTAAGTTAAGTCAGACTTCTCCTTATAGGGTCTAGAAACCCCTGGTCTTTAATTTATAAGCTAGGAATTTCCCTTTTTTTCTTTTTCAGCTGAGAGGGAATCTAGGTGCTAACACTCTTAGCACCTTGGTCTCCTTTGTTGGGATCTGTATTCTGTCATGCAATTTAACAAAAAATGGCCACTATGATTGCAAGAAGGAAACTCTCTGTTTGGGCATCAAATCAGTTGCAACTGTAAGTATTATCCTCCTGAATTCTTGGAAGACTGAATGCTTATCTGAGAATGATGAAGATGAGATATGATCATTGCCATATTCAGGAACATGACAAAAATTCTTGCTTGCAGATTCAGAAAGAGAAAAAAACAATTTGTCTACAACAGCAAAGAGCCCCAAATTCTGTGAGCTAAATTTTGAGAAAAAATGGTGAAGAAATAAAATAATATTAAAATCTGAGTCAAAATTTGCGAAGAATAATAATAATAGGCATAATAATAGATACATACATGTGCTAGGCCTTAACACAAACTTGTCCTAATATTCTGCAAAGAAGTTTTAGATAGAAAATTAAAGCAGCTTTCCTTTGGTCACATAAAACAGCTCAATAAGGGGGCGCCTGGATGGCTCAATTGGTTAAGCATCTGCCTTCGGCTCAGGTCAAGATCCCAGGGTCCTGAGATCGAGCCCTGCGTCTGGCTACCTGCTCAGTGGGGAAACTGCCTCTCTCTCTGCTGCTGCCTCTGCTGTGCTCTCTCTGTGTCAAGTAAATAAACTCCTTAAAAAAAATCTGAGTCAAAGATTAAGGTAATTTTTACTTTATCCATTATTATTTTTAAATTATTTCCTATCATAATGTTCATTACTGTTAGGAATTTAAAAATAAATATTACCCAAAGCTACATGGAGAATGAACATTTATTCTGACTTGCCACTACCTAAGAGAAGATCCTTTTTTGCAATAAAGCCATGTGAAAGTAATGGAGATGAATGGTCTGAGGCAGAAACCTCAGAAGAAAGAAACCAAGTAAAAGAAACCAAGAACACTAGAGTATTGGAAGACACATTTCACTTACTAGGAAAGTGGTAAAAAAAATTCACACCTTAGAGTGTATTCTAAATTTAGAGAACTTTCTAGTTTTTGTTTTTTTGTTTGTTTTTTAAAGATTTTATTTATTTGACAGAGAGAGATCACAAGTAGGCAGAGAGGCAGGCAGAGAGAGAGAGAGGGGGAAGCAGGCTCCCTGCTGACCAGAGAGCCAGATGTAGGGCTCTATCTGAGGACCCTGGGATCATGACCTGAGCTGAAGGCAGAGGTTTTAATGCACTGAGACACCCAGGTGCCCCAAACTTTCTGGTTTTAATTAGAATTGAATCTAATGGAAAACTAGAAAATTTTAATACCTCACTGAGGAGATCTGAACCCCTGCCATTTCTGCCATTTGTATTGAGAAGTCAGCTTTGTAAGCATTGCCAACATTTCTGATATCTGTGACAGACTAATAATAATTTCAGTAATAGTATAACTAATAACCCACCACTACCACCAATAATAATAATAATAATAAGCGGAATAATCCTTGCAAATTCTGAAATATTTTCAAGTTTAACATCCCATCTTGTATTAGTATATTCAAGAATATTGACTGTCATCTCCAGCTCTTGTTTTTCTACAGCAGCACATACATTTCTTTTTTTTTTAAAGATTTTATTTATTTGACAGAGAGAAAGAGAGAGATCACAAGTAGGCAGAGAGGCAGGCAGAGAGAGAGGGAGAAGCACGTTCCTTGCTTAGCAGAGAGCCTGATGTGGGGCTCGATCCCAGGACCCTGAGATCATGACTTGAGCCAGGGGCAGAGACTTAACCTACTGAGCCACCAGGCGCCCAGCACATATATTTCTGAGTTCAGATCCAACCTCATGCCACCATTTTGTATAATATAACGTGTTCCCTTTTGAGGGTCTGACATGGGACTCTGAAATAAAACTTTCCGAACTATCATCAGGGTAGAAGGTAACGTGTGACATTTTATTTCCTTTAACAGGGACTTGTGATTGTCCTAATGATCCTAACTTGTCTGCAAATTTTAATTTCACTTCCTCTCTCCATGCTCAACTATAATGTGAATGACAAGGATATTCACTGGGTAAGTGCAGTTCTTGGAAGAATGAGGATGATTTCAACTATTTCATTAAATGACGTTGGCAGTGACTTTTTTTTTTTTTAACCTTTGGTAAAATGAACAAAAACAAAACTATAAATGATTCTATGGATGACCTGAGAGTTACTAGTTGTGTGTTGAGCACACTTGGAAAACACAGTGTATAGTCCTCTAGTCCATATAGAAATTCTCAAACATGGGTATATATCCAAGAATTTTAACATCCATTCATCCATACCTCCATCCTTCCATCCACCCATTAATTTACTATAGGAACTATACTCTTTAGTGTTATGAATACACAAAGTATCTATCATAATAATAAAATCAAGGTATAATTAATTTAAAACCTGAAGGAGATAAAATACATTATTATGGGTGTATACAATTGAAAATACAATATGCTAAGAAACACAAATATAGCTAGAATTTTATGTTTTATTACCACATGTAACAAATATGGGTAATACAGAACTAGTAGCATATTTTCCCCAACCTCATCACCTGCTTCTTTTGTGTGTTGAAATTATTGCCACAGCTTTGTGTCAGTTAGGGTTAATTCAAACAAAATGGAAAGGTTTATGGCATCAGAACTCCCCTCATTTCAAGTATGTGACATTTATCATAAGCATTGGATTCCATCATTCAAAGGTCTGGTTAAGCAAGTCTGAATTCCTCAGGGCAATCTGTCAGGAAAGGAAGACTATGGGTGGGATGGACCCATCCATGGGCATGGCAAAAGGTGTCACCCATGGGTAGAATTTCTTCTCTTCCACCTTTTATTGTAAGCAAGAAGAAACAAGGCTTTACCTTCAATGCTTTGGAAATCTCCTCAGTTTGTTATCCAAGTTTACCATTTACTAGTTATGCTTTCCACATAACTGTCAGAGAACATTCTCTTAAACTTCTGCTGCTGCACCACAAGACTGTCTCTCCAGTTTCCAATAATGTGTTCCTCACTTCCTTCTGAGCCACATTGACAGTCTTTATTTCGAAAAACAAACATTTGAGGTATTTTAGGCTTTTTCTATACTATTCCTCAAAGTTTTATTCCTCAAAGTTTTGTTATTGAAAATTTTTCTCCTCAAAATTTTCCTCAAACTTGCTTCATCCTACTGCCTAATTCCAAAGCCACTCCTGTATGCTAGGTATTTGTTTACAAATCCTAGATATACTTACAGTAATAATATTATATTGTTCCCCCATTTCCAGTACCAAAATACATAATAATTTTGTGTTGTTGCCTGACAAATTGGATTATATTATTCTTAATGGCTTATTTTATAGACTTTACTGATTATTCTTTGGCCTTTTTTTTTTTTTACAGATTTCTCTATTGTTTCGCTGGAAAACACCTTCTGAAAGTATTTATGAAGAAGTGTTCCCTCAAACTTCAATCAATCAAGAACTTCAACGTAAGAAAGAAACAACTTCACGTTATTCTGCAGATACTAGCAAACAAACATGAGGCTGCACTTTTGTATTCTGGAACCACAGTGATAGCAAGAAGCTCATACTGGGACCACTGAGGCATAAATACACACATGTGAGGCTACAACTGTGTGGGTCAGAGTCATAAAGATAGCAACTGGCATTTATTATAAGAAAAATTTGGTTGTCACCACCTTTTTTGTTGTTGTTTGTTTTTTATGTTGGATGTCATCACAGGCTAGGTTTATACACTGTTAAAAAACTTAACCTAGAAATATTGATAGCTTAACACACCAGAAGTTCATCTACTTCCTATTTTACATGTTCATTATTATTTGGCTATTTACTTTAGACCCACACTAATATGGGTTCTACCAAATAGAATAATATCTCAAAAAGACATTTTTTTTAAATTTTGCCAAGGTAGGGAAAGAAAAAGTTATAAATCAGACCTTTGGCAGTTAGATACTTTGGTCTGGAAGAAGCAAGTGTCACTTTTTGCCACAGCCCATTAAACGGTTGTCTTCCCAGCACTGTATGGGAAACAGGAAATGTAGGGTGATGTAAAGTTCTGAAGTTTAATGTTTGATGAAAACAATGAAGGGAATATAGAGTTTCCTGAACTAATTGTGAAAATACTTTGCATGTTTGGTCCCTCACTTTTACACTCTGTGGCTTTGGGTCTGTATCTTCCATGAGTAAACATCAGTTTCTTTATCTCTCAAATGGTCTAGCTTGAGCTGACTCAGTTTAGACTGGGATATCCATCAAAGAAAACAGTAAATATAGTCAAAAATACTTTTGACTATATGAAATACTATAAATTATAGTATTTCATTAATATAGTGTTAATTAACCATACTGCAGCACTCTAAGTACATCAAGCTTTTCTGATGGTATTTTACATAAATAAGCTCATATATAAAAGCTTGTGTTGTTTAATTGGTCCACTGACAAAGTGTTACCCCATTCCTCCTGAATAAAAGAAGCAAAAGTTTTCAAAGTCCAGTAAAATTAATACTATGTCTCATGAGATCAAACAATTCCATTTCTCTTCTACACAATACAATAGCCACTAGATACATATGGCAATTTAAGTTTAAACTATTTAACATAAAAAAAAATCTCAAGTCTATTTTCTTAGTTTTAGTAACCATATTCTAAGTGCTCAATGGTAACTTGTGGCTGGTCCAAAATATTTGAGGAGAAAGATGGAGAAAACTAAGAAGAAAAATGGACAAATATACTATTATATTTGGAGACCTCAACACTTCTTCTACAGCAACTAATATACCAACCAGGCAGAGAAGCAGTAAGGGTATGGATAACCTGAGCAGCAGTATCAATCAGGTTGATCTAACTGACAGTTACAGACTTTTCCATCCAACAACAGCACATTTCTCTCAAAATTACAAGGAATGTTTACCAGTTGGTTACTTCATGTGTTGAAACACAACTCAACAAATTTAAAAGAATATAAATGTTCCCAGATAATAACAGAATTGTGGTAAGTGGAAATTCAAAATATTTGGAAATTAAACAACATACTTCTAAATAGTCCACAGGGTCACAGAATAGTTTTTAAAATGTGTAAAAATTGTGAGGTTTCTTTTGGAAAAGAAAAAAAGGTGGGGGTGAGCCTGGTGGTGGGTATTAAGGAGGGCACATATTGCATAGAGCACTGGGTGTGGTGCATAAACAATGAATCTTGGAACAGTGAAAAAAAAATAAAACTACTAAAAATTTGTGGGGTTTCTTTTACCCTTTTTTAGCACTTCTTGGGATTTTTTTTCCAAAGCCAGATGTAACATATAATATCTGTATAATATCTGTTTCTATCTGTAGCCATCTGTAGCAGATAGAAACTTTTATGAAAGTATATGAACATGGTGCTATGGACTGGGTATCTGTGTCCTCCCCATCCCAAATTCATATGTTGAAACTCTAATCCCCAACATGATGGTTTTTGGAGTTGGGGGCCTTAGTGAGGGAATGAGGTAAAAACGGGGGATCTGTCATGATGGAATTAGTACCTTATAAGAAAAGACACAATGGAGCTTGCTTCCTCTCTTTGCTCTCTACTATTTGAACATACAATCAGAAAATGGCTATCTGGAAGCCAGGAAAAAACCTGACCATGCTGGTATCCTGATCTCAGACATCCAGCCTCCAGTACTGTGAGAAATAAATGTGTTTAAGCTACCCAATCTATACTATTTTGTTATAGCAGCTCAACTAAGACACATGAGTTAGTAGACGTACATATATTTCTTTGCTCTGTTAGCTGAGACAACCTAAAAGAAATGACATCCCAATAGCAACAAGCACACCTAGAGCCCAGATCTGGATTTCTGATACCATTCTCCACTAAAAAGAAACAGGGCTGTCTGATGAAATGGCTGATTCCAAGACTGGAGCAGGAACTACATAAGATGACCCTGAGAATATTGTAGTGCCATAAAACAAGGAAATGCTTAAAATGAGACCCAAAGATGGGGTACACCTAAGGGACTCAGGAGCCACTGTGATGAAAACAGAAGCAATTTGAGCAATAAAATAAAGTAGTATTTGATTATAACCCAAAGTATATGTATGTATTCATGAATTCATACAAATGAATCATTGAATGCACAAGGAAGTGGGAGAAAATGGACAAAACCTCAGTGCAGAATATCTAATAACTTATGTAGTTACTGACATTCAAAGCAGTAGGTCGTAACTCTTGACTCCTTGAGCTTGGGCTGCACACAGTGGTTGTATGTATCCTTCCAAAGAGTACAGAATAAAATTCAGGAAAAAGCTAACTTTAGGTGGAAAAAACTGAAAAACTGCACTCAGG
Organism: Enhydra lutris kenyoni; assembly: GCF_002288905.1. NCBI lineage: Eukaryota > Metazoa > Chordata > Mammalia > Carnivora > Mustelidae > Enhydra > Enhydra lutris. Next base: position 11,184,045 of record NW_019154106.1, read on the forward strand.
TGATTAAAGTCAACATCAACAGTGTGAGTCATGTTGATAGTATGTACCCTTGATTGGATATAAGAATGATATTTTGCTTCTGAGTGTTTCCTCCCCAAAACTCAAAACTCTAGTGTAATCCTGAGAAAAATATCAGATAAACTCCAGTTAAGGGACATTCTACAAATACTTGACCAGTATTCCACAGAACTCTCAAGGCTATTGAAAACGAAGTCTCATGAATAGCCACAGCCAAGAGGAGCCTAAGGAAACATGACAGCTAATAAATGTGGTGTCCTGGGTGGGATCATAGAACAGGAAAAGGGCACTGGCTAAAAACTAAAGAAATCTGAATAATAATAATGCTTAAGGTAATGATAATGTATCATTAATTTAATGATAATGAATCAATATGGTTCATTCTATATTAATATAAGAAGTCAGCTGATTTGGGATGTATGGGAACTCTCTTTACTATCTTCTTGATTTTTTTTTTAATAAATCTAAAGCTGTTGGAACCAGAAAAGACCTAGAATAGCCAGAGGAATGTTGAAAAAGAAAGCCAAAGTTGGTGGCATCACAATTCCAGACTTCAAGCTCTATTACAAAACTGTCATCATCAAGACAGCATGGTACTGGCACAAAAACAGACACATAGATCAATGGAATAGAATAGAAAGCCCAGAAATAGACCCTCAACTCTATGGTCAACTAATCTTTGACAAAGCAGGAAAGAATGTCCAATGGAAAAAAGACAGTCTCTTCAACAAATGGTGTTGGGAAAATTTGACAGCCACATGCAGAAAAATGAAACTGGGCCATTTCCTTACACCACACACGAAAATAGACTCAAGGGGTGCCTGGGTGGCTCAGTGGGTTAAGCCTCTGCCTTCAGCTCAGGTCATGATCCCAGGGTCCTGGGATCGATCCCCAGATCAGGCTCTCTGCTCAGGGAGCCTGCCTCCACCTCTCTCTCTGCCTGCCTCTCTGCCTACTTGTGAGCTCTGTCTGTCAAATAAATAAATAAAATCTTTAAAAAGAAAAAAGAAAAGAAAATAGGCTCAAAATGGATGAAAGACCTCAATGTGAGAAAGGAATCCATCAAAATCCTTGAGGAGAACACAGGCAGCAACCTCTTCGACCTCAGCCACAGCAGCTTCTTCCTAGAAACATTGCCAAAGGCAAGGGAAGCAAGGGCAAAAATGAACTATTGGGACTTCATCAAGATCAAAAGCTTTTGCACAGCAAAGGAAACAGTTAACAAAACAAAAGACAACTGACAGAATGGGAGAAGATATTTGCAAACGACATATCAGATAAAGGGCTAGTGTCCAAAATCTATAAAGAGCTTAGCAAACTCAACACCCAAAGAACAAATAATTCAATCAAGAAATGGGCAGAGGACATGAACAGACATTTCTGCAAAGAAGACATCCAGATGGCCAACAGACACAAAAAAAGTGCTCCACATCACTCGGCATCAGGGAAATACAAATCAAAACCACAATGAGATACCACCTCACACCAGTCAGAAAGGCTAAAATTAACAAGTCAGGAAATGACAGATGCTGGCAAGGATGCAGAGAAAGAGGTACCCTCCTACATTATTGGTGGGAATGCAAGCTGGTGCAACCACTCTGGAAAATAGCATGGAGATTCCTCAAAAAGTTGCAAATAGAGCTACCCTATGACCCAGCAATTGCACTACTGGGTATTTACCCTAAAGATACAAAAGTAATGATCTGAAGGGGCACGTGCACTTGAATGTTTATAGCAGCAATGTCCACAATAGCCAAACTATGGAAAGAACCTAGATGTCCATCAACAGATGAATGGATAAAGAAGATGTGGTATATAATACAATGGAATACAATGCAGCCATCAAAAGAAACGAAATTTTGCCATTTGCGACGACGTGGATGGAACTATAGGGTATTATGCTGAGCAAAATAAGTCAATCAGAGAAAGACAATTTTATCATATGATCTCCCTGATATGAGGAATTTGAGAGGCAACTTGGGATGTTTGGGGGTAGGGAAAGAAAAAATGAAACAAGATGGGATTGGGAGGGAGACAAACCATAAGAGACTCTTAATCTCACAAAACAAACTGAGGGTTGCCGGGGGAGGGGTGGGTAGGGAGAACGTGATTGGGTTATGGACATTGGGGAAGGTATGTGCTATGGTGAGTGCTGTGAAGTGTGTAAACCCGGAGATTCACAGACTTGTACCCCTGGGGCTAGTAATACATTATATGTTAATAAAAAATATTATAAATAAAAAATAAAAAATAAATCTAAAGCTGTTATAGAATAAATAGTATTAAAATTATTACAATGTGATACAACTACATCAAAATGATTAAAATGAAAATCACATTTGTCAAGGTGAAAATGTTCAATGACTGGGCTTCAGGCACTTCTAGAAGGCCTATATGTATTATATGCATTTTGGATATGACCTAGAAATTCCACTGCTATGTCTATACACAATGGAATTTTACACATACCTGTACCGAAGTATATAGATACATTTTTCATGCACAACACTATTCATCCCAAAGAGAAGCATCCCAAATATTCATCAATACTTAAATAGATAATAGATTGTTCTATAAATCTTACAATACACTATCTTGCAGCAGTAGAAGTAAAGACATTTTGTCACTGGCAATAGCATGAATGAAGTTCACAAACATGTTAGAAGAAAGGAGACATATCCTGGATATATACTCAGTTACACGTATTGCAAGATTCCATTCTATAAAATTCAAAGACAGATAAAACCCATATGAGTAGTAAAAGTCAAGATTGTACTTACCCTGGGGAATCTTAGTGAATGAAAGGGGTCATTCACAGTCTTCCAAAATTTTGGTAATGTTTACTCATTGATACAAGTGCTGGTTACATAAGGATGTTTACTTTCTATCCATCTAAACATTGGGGACGCCAGGCTAGCTCAACTGGTAGAGCATGCGACTCTTGATCTCTGGGTTGTAAGTTTGGGACCTATGTTAGGTGTAGAGATTATTTAAAAACAAAAATTTAAAAAAATTGACCAGCTGTTACAATGATCTATACTCTTTTCTGTATGTGTGGTATAGTTTCATTAAAAGTTATCATGAGAAGTGGGGCGTGTGGGTGGCTCAGTGGCTTAAGCCTCTGCTTTTGGCTCAGGTCATGATCCCAGGGTCCTGGGATCGAGCCCCACATCGGGCTCTCTGCTCCGTGGGGAGCCTGCTTCCTCCTCTCTCTCTGCCTGCCTCTTTGCCTACTTGTGATCTCTGTCAAATAAATAAATAAAATCTTTAAAAAAAAAGTTATCATGAGAAATGATACTGTGAATCCCTGCCATATGATTGATTATGGGATGATGTGGGAGGATGGGATCCAAAAACCACAATCAGCATCAATAGAGGGAAAAATGTATTTTATTTGGTTTTGTAATAACTATGTTCCCATGCACAAATGTGACTGCTTTCTGGCAGGCAGGTTATTATTGACCTAGTGATACTCAATGAATAATTTTTCTAAAAGCAGGAACTATCTTGTTAAAACTTCAGGTCCTCATAAATATGTTCATAAGGGGCCATTACTGAGGGTACCTTGTCATTGTTTGGCTGAATAACCACCACCCGTGGAGATTGAGAAAAATATATAGTGTTATTCACATACTCTTCCAGCTAGAGGGATTCAATTCATCCTGGGAACCCCTAATTCTTTTCTGTATCCTGGGACCTGAGAGTTCAATATTCCTTTCTCAGGGCCTTATACCCCCACTAGATAAAAATCAATATCCAGCAAGATCTATGAGGCTCCCAGAAACATCTGCCATAGGTCTATCTCTGTGTTCTGTTGTCTCTTCCAATTTCAGGAAGAAGTCACATACACAACAATCTTTCCTGCACTCTGCTTCTTTATCCTTCTCATTGGTTCAGAGAGAAGAGACACAGTGAGAGAAACAGGAACACAGACTCAGCGTCACATGACAAACGTGAACACTCCCTCAGGTCCTGAACGCTTACCTGTGTGACAAAGCAGGTCACCTTGCACCCAAACACAGAGAGAGAGATAGCAATGCTGACTTCCAGCAGGGAGAGGACTAGTAGCCCAATCTCAAGTGCCCTCTAAAAAGAAGCCGTTTCCATGAGGGGAGAGAAGGGGGGAAAGAAAAGGAATATAATTAATAGATGAATACTTCCTTTGGCCCTGGATTCTCTGATTCCAATCTGACTCATTCTCCATTAAAGAAACAGGTACGTTCTGTCCCATAACAAACCAAAAGAAGAAAAATTGAAAAGAAAATCCTAAAATGGCTGAGAGGAGTCTGCTCTAGACCGTCATAAATGCAGGACAAATTTAGATTAAATCAGATGTGTTTCCTTAGTTTTCTTGGCTTAGAAATTCTCTCTGTTGCCCACTTCAAGTTATTTTCTTATAATAACTCCCTGTGTGAATTTGTACTTTTTTCTCATCTAAAGAGCAGAGAACCTCCAAGTCTATGAAAGTGATATCGTTGTTCTTTCCTTACACCACATACACCCCCGAGGCTCTGAGCATCTTGGTTTGGAGGCCCTGACTCTCCCCGCCCCACCCGCATATGACACAGAGCTTTCTGAGCCAGCTCTGAACTCAAATCTGGAGGCTTTGAAGAAAGATCCTCATGATCAATCTTCTAATATCACTGTGTTCAGTGAAGAATGCAAGAAAAAATCCTTGTAGGTCCCAGCCAAAAAGGGGCTGAAAATTCTCCCCATGAGATCAAAGTCCCAGATCTTACTGCTTGTGACGATAAGCCGGGATCAACTGAGAGACAGTCATCTCAGATTAATGTATATTTAGGATAATAGAAAGATAACTTCAGAAAATAAAACCAGCTCAAAAACACTTACAAGAATAAGACAACTTTTTTCCAATCCATGTACCACAGTCAGTTCTACTGTTGACAAGATTATCCCTACTCCCCCAACCACAGCACTGAGTATGTTCACTTCCAGGCTGCCTTTGATCTGGAAGAGAATAATCAGTGTCGCCTACATCCTTCTGTTCCATGCTCTTCCTCCCTTTGGGAAACACAAAAACATTCACTTATTTTGAAGGGTTTGAAGACACATTCTCAAATAATTTTCCTAAGTCTAAGAAAGATGGGCTGAAGCATTGGATTCTGTATTCACAAATCAATCCTAGAGATGGAGTATCAGACAGTGGGGCTGAAAAAGTAAGTCAAACCTTAGTTTCCTCATGGAATAATTTGCCATGACCCCCATAGAGCCCAGATAATTCAGAGAATTGGAAATTATTTCCTTTGTCTTGAGATAGAGCACTTCTGATTCTGCTTGTTGCTTCGGGCCCAGGGAAATACTTACCAGGTTTAATGTCATGTTTCTTCCAGCAGCAATAGACACAGCTCCAGACACAAAGAACTAAAAATGGAAGAATCTACTCAACCTTGTGAGCCCACACTTGTACTTCCCCCAAACCAAAGTTCAACAGAACCCCAAAGCATTTAGGTCACATATTTTGCTCTAAGATGTAAAATCCCAGATCGAGTCATTGGTTTTTGAAAGAGAAGGCTGGAAGAAATATTCCCAGAATTCTACCACTGAGGAAGTTGAGACATTCCAACATACTCACAAATAAGGATCCCCATATGAGATATCCTGAGTCCATAGCTGGGGAATAACACCAATGGGAAAAGTCAGAAGAATGAAAACGCAGACCTATAGCAAATAGGCACACTTTCATCAAACCAATCAGGATCTGAGCCACCTGGGGAGTGAAAAAGAAGATGCTCAGAGTAGGAAGCACACAGGTTTCTAAGAAGTGGTTTTGTGGTCTCTACACAGAGCTATTTCCCATCTCCTGGTTTTGAAAAGGCTCCCAGGATGAAACCCCTAGGAGTCCATGGCCTTTTCTCAAGTTCAAGGTTGTTTAGAAAGGTTTTATGATAACTTTCTTTTTCCCTTCTCACTAGAGAAATGCATTTTCCTTTCAGATTACAGGACCTCTGATTTTTGAAAAATCTATTTCCTGCCACAGTGAGGTTTATGGAGGTCAGTTTATGACAGAGTTAATCATACCTCAGGAGCCACAAAGGACAACTCTTCTCCTCTCTGGAAACAGTTATCTTCCCAAATACTATGTTTGGAGGTCAAGCTCACTTACCCCCAGTATTTGGGGCTCCCCCTTCAGGAAGGTCTTCAGATTGTCTGTTTGGTCTAGTTGGATGATGTTTTTCTGTGGAGGATTCGGGCCAAACCATGCAGTTGCTCCTTCTGGTGTATTAACACAAACTTTAGTGCTGTGAATGTAAATATTTTACAGAGAACAGATTCATTCTTCAACCCCTTTCTTGTAGACATGAAAAATGGCCTTTGGAAGAATGGTATCATGAGTATGATGGTAAATGAAATTGCCTGAGTTATAATTCCAGTCACACACTGTGTAAACATGGGTATATCTTTGTTACCATTTCCATGCCTTAGTTTTGAAAATTATAAAAACTGGAGTGGGAGGGCCTGGGTGGCTCAGTCTGGTGAGTATCCCACTCCTGGTTCCAGCTCAAGTCATGATCTCAGGGTCAGGAAATGGAGCTCCGTGTCTGACTCCATGCTTAGTGCAGAATCTGCTTGAGATTTTCTCCCTCTGCCCCTCCCCCCACTCTCTCTCTCTTTCTCAAAAATAAATAAATAAACTCTTTTAATAAATAACAAAATTACAAAAGGGGGTGCTTGTGGTACTCGCCTCCTGTTACTTATCATATGCCTGCATGATTTCAACAGCTTTGTACATATAAAACTTGGAACTAAGTGCTTGGTATAATTGAAATATTAATAGATAACACATCATTATTATTTTTATTGTATTATTATTAAAATTTAATATGATGAATATGCATGAAGAATGCATGAAGAATTTACATCTTCTAGGGAAAAAATGATGGAAAAAGAACAAATCATTCTAGTGAGTCCTGTAAGAGCCATGTGTTATGGTTCTGGTTCACAAGAGTATTATCCATTCATTCATTCATTCAGTCAACAAATATTGATTAAATGTCTACTATGTGCTAGGCCCTGTTATAAGTTTTGTGGCTAGGAATATAGCAATGAACAAAACATGCACAATTCCTGTCAGCTGGAAGCCTACAATACAATAAAAGAAAATAAATTTTTAATTTATATCATGAATTCATAAGCGTGTGAGAGTAGAAACTACATAAAATGAGAACCTTCAGTTTCCTTGTAAGAGAACTTAGTTTTCAAGGGATTCTATCACTTCTTCAATGTCAGTCAGCATTTCTGTGTTTGGACCAAATGAGAATTCAATTTCTCTAGCAAATTTACCTCTGTTAATGTTGCCCTACACCATAAGCATAGTGATGATTTATTAAAAGCTCTGATGTGCCAGGCCAACTCAAAATGGTTTTCAGAGATCTCTTTAATTGTTGTATACTACCCTTGCAAATAGATTTGTTGCATCGACAGCTTTTCTTCTTTACCCTTCTTTGCATTCACACCAGTGCTACATGACACGCCGCTGCCCCCATTAAAAGATAGAATATATTTCCTTTCCTCTTCAATTTTGATTTCAGCCTTGTGACTCACTTTGTCCAATGGGATATAAGCAAATGTTTTAAAAGCATAGGCTCTTGAGCTCATGTCATGGCTGAGAAAACATAGCTGGGCCACCTTGTTTGAAGATAAAAGATACCAGAAATGAGAAAAGTAGTAGCATTCATCCCAGCTGAAGTCATCCCTAACCAGATAGCAATTATTGACCCTCATACATGTGAGTGATCCCAGGGAATTTCAGAAGGGCCATGCACACCCAAGTGCAGACTTGTCAGCCTATGCATGTTTATTGCTTTAAGCCATTAAGTTTCAGGGGGTTATTTGTTATGCACCATTACTGTGGCAAAAAAATCACTGACACACCCTTGTTCATTCTGCCTGATATGTCTGCTTTGGTTGTAATGTGACCTATAATAAGTCTGGTTTGTCTATATTTCCTAGTTTCTGTCTCATTCTTTATGCCTTTTTCTTTAAATATTTTTTATTTTTATTTATTTGACACAGAGAGAGAGGTCACAAGTAAGAACAGAGGCAAGCAGAGAGGGGGAAGCAGGCTCCCTGCTGAGCAGAGAGCCCGATGCAAGGCTTGATCCCAGGATCCTGAGATCATGACCTGAGCCAAAGGCAGAGGCTTAACCCACTGAGCCACCCAGGCGCCCCTCATTCTTTATTCCTAAAGGGAAAAAAAGTGGTCATTCTTGCATATTTGCCCACACAGAGATAATTACAAATGGACTCAAACAATAGCATCACTACTTCTGTCTGGGAAAAACAACACTGACAGAATTACGACAACCATCTGTTCCGTGATCAGGATCCAGGTCTAAGCAAAACATCCTGAAGATAAAACCTAAACTTGTGACCTTAGGTTACATTGAGTCTCAGATAATTTTTGTGTGTGTTTAAGACACATAGATATGGGACAATGTCAAAACATGTTTGTGTATAATTTTATGTGTCTCAAGAAAGAGTAATATTTCTTTTCCCTTCTTTTTTTTTTAAGTACACTCCACCCCCAGCATGGATTGCCACAGGGCTTGAACTCACTACCCTGAAATCAAGACCTGATCTTAGATCAAGAGTCAGATGCTTAATTGAGTGAGGTCCCCAGGGACCCTGAAAGAGTAATATTTCTATCATAAGACAGGAAACAAAGGAGGGACCAGAAAATTTTCCTTACATGATCAAGTTCCATAGTTTCCCTCTCAAATCAGGTCAAGAATAAAACCAAGGTGTGTTGAGCTGCTTTCTGCATGTGAATATACACAACAGGGCCATTTCCAGGAAAAGAGGTCTGTATCAGGTACCTTTAGCCAGCCACTTCTTCCCTCTCCTTTCCTTCAATTTCTTTGGTTCACATTCCATATATTCTGGAGGTTAGTTAATGTCTTCCCATTGAAAAAAATGTTGAAGGGGGCACAATTCCACAGCTTGAACATTTACTCCCACGCACATGAGAACCCATCCTTCAAAAGCAAGCTAACTCATCCCAAATTTCATTCTTACCTCAGCCTTTACTAGACACATTTGATCCATGTTCCTACACATCACCCACCAAAAGCTCAACCCAGAACTCTTCCTAGAAGCTGAGAATAGAAAATGAAGTCTTCCTACCTTTGCATCCCTTTAGAACTACACCAAATGGGAGGTGAGAGCTCCTTCTCACCATCATTCCTTAAAACCACGTCCACCAAAGAGTCTGACCTGATCTGAAGAGTAGTGGGACAATCACTTTCAGCTCTGTGTAGTCACCATGACTTCCTGTGGGTCATCTTACCCTGCCTACCACAGGGCAGCTGCAAGTGAAACTTCAATGAGTAAACTACTGCTCACACGAGATAGGGAAGCCAAGGACCCAATAACAGAAACTTGCTTTTAGATCTTGGTTGCACTTCCAGGCTGTTCTCTTAAGTACGGTATTTAAGGCTTTTCATATCAAAACCTCAGTCACATGAGGACAAGTCATTCTCACTTTTATCCCAAAGACCAAACAGCAGCTAAGAATAAATTTGAATTCCTACAAGTTAACATTTTGTTAACAAACATCATGACAAAAATCACTAACCACTACAACTGGGTATACTAAAAAAGTTAGTGGGGTGACAGTGTGGCTCAGGAGGTTAAGCATCCTCCTCTTGATCTCAGCCCAGGTATTGATCTCAAGGTCATGAGTTTAAGCCCTGCATTGCACTCCACGCTAGGCATGGAGCCTAAAAAAAAAAAAAAAAAAAAAAAAAGATATTAACCAATGATTTTGCTAGCTCTTTTCTCTTGGTTACATTGGAGAGCTCTTCAACCACTACCTTTATTGATTATGATTATAATTTTGCTTTGAATGTAACTACTTAATTTTTTATAGCAGAGAACCAGTTGCTTCAGAAGATCTAGAGAGAGAAATCAGATCCAAACATATGTTTTTTGGTATTTTTTACTGAACCCACTTATTTTCTGCAAAATATAACATTAAATAAAAATAGAATTTTTCCTACATTGATTTTCAATGCTCTGCTCTTTACATTTTTCACTGGTTTTGGAAGTCTGTGAAAGAGAAAACATTTGGTTAAAATATGGGCAGACAAAAGGAGAGTTATCCTTAATCAAGTTCACTAATATATTATGATTGTGCTTTAAAAATATATCATGTTTACTTTAACTTCTTCAAAGAGTATTTTCCACCCACTATCAAAATGTGTGGCTTTTATTCATTCAGTTCCATTATCTTACCATATATAGCTATGTAAATACAAACATTTTCTTTCTTGCATGTTGATAAAACCTACAGTTCCTGCAATATTTTTTAGAAGAAACCCAACTCAGAACAGTCTGGTGCACATCTCTTTGTATACTGGGAAATAATTTGCAAGGTCTATGTCTTAAATTGTGCTCACCTCTTACTATAGGATATTGTTAAATTATTCTCTAAAGTCATATTTCAAATTATCTTACCCTAAGAAATAGGTGACAAATGTTGTTAGTATTGCATCATATCCTGTCCAGGTCTTTGTTTTATAAGATACTAAAAACCAGTAGTATACAAGAGATCAGTTTGTACCCATTTAAAGGGCTTAAAATGGTTGTAAGCATTTTTTCATATGTTTATTGCTATTTCTATCAGGTCTTATAGGAATTGAATGTTGGTGTCTTCTATTCTTTGGTTGGTTAGTTTGAATTTGTTGTACTGATTTTTAAATCTTCTTTAAGTAATTCTGTGCTGTGTTAGTCTGTTTGGACCACTCTATATAACAGAGTACCACACACTGAGTTGCTTATGCACAACAGAAATTTATTTCTCCAGTTTGGGAGCCTTGGAAATCTAAGATCAGGGTGTAGGCAGATTTGGCGGGGGTCCAATTCCTGGTTTATAGACAGCCAGCCCTCAGGTGGCTCAAGGAGGTAAGGTAGCCCTCTGGGGTCTCTTTTATAAAAGGCACTCACTTTATTCATGAGGATTCTGCCCTCATGGTCTAATCACCTCCTACCAACAGACCACATCTCCAAATACCACCACATTGCTGATTAGGTTTTCAACTTATGAATTTTGAGGGGACATAAACATTTAATCTACAGCATGCATTAATCTTGTCAGTCAAATCTGAACATACTATGCACATATACTGGAGTTGAAGCACTAAGTAAGTAGATGGTAGATTGTGGGAGCCATGTTTCTTGCTGTTGAAATGAGAGATCATAGACAAGCAAGGAGAGAAGTCTAGAATGATCCATATGACAACCTATTAGAGATGGAGAAATCAGTATGAGCTCATATTTCAGTTAACATAGATACATGTGTTCACAGGGGTCAACATGCACACGTATTTCCTTGCTCTTTCCATTGAGAGAACCTTAAAAAAAAACCCAGTAACAACAAGCACACTTAACTCACAGATCTTTGCTTCAAATATTGTTCTCCAATAAAAGAAACCAAACCTTGGGTAAGCGGCAGATTTTAGATATTGGGTAAGAAATACACAAGATAAGTCTGAAGTATATTTTCATGCCAAAAAAAAAAAAATGAAAGCCAGTGGTATTTTACTTAGTTTTTGTTTTGAATTTGAGGAGACCATTGAGGAGATTACATATAGATAGATAGGTACAGATAGATAAATTATAGATTACATATATAATTATATATGACTACAATATTTGTATAATTATATTTTATTTAAATATTATATTATATATTCTATCTATATAAAATTATTGACAGAGTGTTTATTTCCTTTTGAGCTCATAAAATTTGATTATAAATGTTTGTTCTGTAAAATTGGCAATGAACACAAGGGAAAGAGATATATTCTCCACTTTTATTAACTCTGAGAATATCCATCCATACTTTGGTTTTACTCTAGGATATAATTAAGAAAGATCTAGAACAAAGACATAAAGAAGAGGCAGAGAAGAAATGCACTATTCTCAGTATCTACCCATTTCAATGGAAAAAAACAAACTTCTAGAATAAGTGGCATCTCAGCCAGGAAAACAGGAATGAAAAGGGAAAGACAGAGTGGAATAAAGCTATCAGAGTCTAATTCTAGGCAACAGAGTTGAGTAATTATCTACTGTACTAGAAGTCTGGACACATCACAGCTGTTTATCAGAGAACACCATGGCCTAAAACAAAGGTAAGGGAAAACCCCACAGGAGCTCCTGCTAAAGATTTTTTGACCCAGATACTCAGATTGTGACAAACACAGAGAAGTTTCAAAACTCAAGGAGGCTCCCTAGGTATGACACCTGCAGCATTGGAAAGGGCCCTGTTAGGCACAGCCCATTGCCAGGTCTTTATTCTCTGGCTGCCTCCGAACAAAGAGAATCTTTAAGCTAGAGAAATGACATTTTCTAACTCAGATTTTTAGGCAGATGTTTTAAGTAAAAAACTTAAGAATACCTTTTGTATGTCACCTAGATTTTGGTTTAGATTGGGGACCACGAGCTCTCATTTTCTGGACTGACTCCTCCTCTATTCCACTTTAAAATTTCATGTAATCAAAACTTGCAAATGAAATATCTTCTCTTTTCTCTTAAGCTCTTCCTTACATAGATCACATCCAATTACATAAGTGTAAGTAGCATTTAGGACTACGTGGCTTCTACTGTTTTATCCCCAACTCTAGACACCTACTTCAGGATGCAGACTCTACACTGAAATGCTTACTCATCATTTTACACTTGTATCTGAAACCCTAAATGCCCAGTGAGAATCTCAATTCCAAAAGTAGTCATTAACCATATTTAAAATGTATGATTCAGAGGCATTTAATCCATTCACAGTGTTGTCCAGCCATTACCTCTGCCTGTTCCAGAAACTCTTCATCACCCCTAATGGAAACCCTGTGTCCATTGCTCCCCTACCCGCTGACCCTGGAAACCACTAATATGCTTTCTGCATGTAAAGGTGTGTCTATTTTAGAAGTTTCCTATAAATGGAATCACATAATATGTGACCTTAAGAACTACAAACAAATATTCAAACAAATACTTGTATGCACAGGTTCATAACAGTACTATTCACAATAGCCAACAGGTGGAAACAACCCAAGTGTGGTGTACCTTTCTTTTCTCAAATTTAAATAAATAAATAAATACGTATTTGTTTTTTTTTTAAAAAACAGCATTTAGTACCTTAAAAAGAACCATGCAGATGGAAAATAAAGGTCATCAGCTTGGAGGTAATATTTGCAAGGTCTATAAATTGCACAAGGTTATGTTTATAAAAAATTTTAAAAATAATTTAAAAATTGCACAAGGTTAGCATATGCTGTAGACTGAATGTTCGTATGCACTCAAAGAAAGACAGTTAAATGTCTCAGCCTCTTGCCCTTTAAGTTGACAGTTCTGGGAGGTGTTTTACACACTTCTTGAAAGTACTTGGGTAATCAAATCTCAATTACCCAAAATGGTGGATTTAAACATCTTGTTGTGGCTTTCCTTCTTTCCCGTCTATTCTCCACGGTCCTTCTCACAGCTTTCTAAGCTGACCACCCAATAACCATCTGCACTCAAATCCTTATCTCACATGCTGCTTTTAGGGGAAGTGAGGAGACCAGCTCTACAAAGTAGACCTTCTTTATCAGATTTTGGAAGTGACTGTCTACACAATCAGATAATTATAAAGATTCCAGATTAGTGGAAATTATGACCATGATCTCTAACATGCTATAATGTCACTACTGAAGACTCCAGCCAGCAGTGGGTAGGAATGAGGCCTATGTAGAAGAGAAACTTTTGAGTTAAGCAGTTTTAACTCTTAGACCAATATGGGAAGACGATAACAATGATTGTCGTCTTGGCTTTAAGGTTTGGCTTTAAGGTTTAAGAAACCTTAAAGAAAATGGATAAAACTCTTAGATTAGTTAAATATCAACCCGATGTACACCATGGAGGTCACAAGGCTTCCCGTAAAACACTTATAAACACATACATTCTGCAGACTATGTTGAAAATCAAGAACAAATTTTAAAGTTTGAAGGTAGTACAAATGCAGGGGACACTAGATATGCATTTTAATAAGTCTTTTATTGTATTTTTAGAGACCTTAGTAAAAAAAACAATGGGATGGTGAGACTTGGGATGGAGATACGGTCATGAAAATGCCCACAAAACTTGAATTTCCTGTATTCTGTAAACCGGCAGAAGCTTTCTTATCTCCCAGAGAAAAATCTCTCTCTTGTTTTTGCTGATGAGCTTGGAGAAGTGCAAGCATGATTCACTTTAAAAAGTGCAAATTGGACTGAAAATTAAAACATCTGTTCTTTGAAAGATGTTGATGTAAAATAAAAAGAAAACACTAGGAGTAAATAGTTTCAAATCATATTTCCAGTAAAGGACTTGATTGAAGACTATACAAAGACCTCACAACTCAAAAATTAGAAAACAGGCAATTCAGTTTAAAAAGAAGCAAAAGATTTGAATAAACACTTGACCAAATAAACAAGTAATGGCATGAAAAGAGCTCAAAATACAATTTAAAATCACAATGAGTCTACTTCACATCTATTAGCGTGGTAAAATGAAAAAAACTGACTATACCAAGTGCTGGCATCAAGGTGGGGAAACCGTGTCTTTCATATACTACTGGGAGGAATGTAAAATGGTACAATCACTTTGGAAGCTATTTGGCAGTCTCTTAAACATAAAGCATGTTTCATAGGACTGACCCTTTCCCTTCTAGGTACTTACCTAAGAGAAATTAAAGCTTGTGTCCATATAAAGTCTTGAACATGAAGTTCATAGTAGCTTAATTTGTCAAAGACCAAACCTGGATACAGTCCAAATGCCCATCAGTAGGCAAATTGATAAACACATTATAGTAAATCCATACATTATGATAGTATTCAATACATGCAAAAACATGGATGACCTTCAATATAAGTTTTCTAAGTGAAAGAAGCCCAACAAAAAGAGCACATAGTTGTCAAAAGAGATTAGCATCTTAATCTGAAAGGAAGAGAGGCGAGAAAGATAATGTTGTTTTGCAGAAAGGTTCCTCTTTCTGGAATAATCTACTAGGTCACCTTTTCCCACACAGGAAACAGAATTATCTTCAACACCATCTCTGGGAACATTTAGAACCAATGTGTAACAAAACCACAAGGAAAGATTTTATAGTTAGTGAATGAATCTACTCTCCAAGAGGCAAAGTTTGTGCCGCACATTACGCTTAGTACTATAGACCCACAAACACAGTTGAACATTTCAAGAAAGACTATCTTGAACCTATAGCCTACAGTTCCCACTTCTATACATGCGAAAACCCTCAAAGTTTCAAAGTTAGTAATAGAGGGTCATCAGTGGCAATAGACATCTGCTTCCATCCTGGCATTCTGTTCCATCCTAAACGTCCCTGCTCCTGGTAGAAAAGAATATAAATTCATCCATAGAGGAAATGCAATATACATAGAGGTCTACACCAAGCACTTAGTAAAATTATCTTCAATATGCATGTCGGATTTTTTAATGGAAACCAGAGGGGTCCTTCTCATTCCATATCCCACTTTGTGTGAAAGGGGCTGGAAGACTGGGACCAATACTTTCCAGATCCCTTAGCTAATGTTCTAGAAGCAATTTATACTCTATCAATGATATGTGCTAGAAGACCTAGTGGAGGGAAGAGCCATATAAATAAGTTATATACGCTTTTCTACATTGAGAGGAAGAGACATAGATACGTGCTTCAGCAAGCATGAGGGTTAATGGCAACATTAATTTTCCCACTGGTCACTTGTCTCAGTGTTTGAAGGGAGTTGTGTGGCCTCCAGTGAGGGTTTCTGCAACTTCCTATCATGAGCAGCAGCAATCACATCTTGATTTACTGAAAACAGCTGTGACTGATAGGAAATGGCAGTGCTTCCTGAATCTGGTTCCCCCACAGGGTCCAAAAATTATTTTTTAACTTTTAATCATAGTACAAAAAATATAACATAAAATTTACTACTTTAACCATTTGTAAGTATAGTTTTGGCACAGTTACATATATTCACATGGATGTGCAACAGCACTTAAAACTATTTCTTGTTGCAAAACTGAAATTCTATTCCCACTGAACAACTCTTCATTTCCTACCCCTAGCCCCTGGCAGCCAACATTCTACTTTCTGTTTCTACTAATTCAACTTCTTTAGAACCTCATTAGTGTGGAATCATACAGCATTTGTCCTTGGTTTATGTTACTTAACATAATGTCCCCAAGGTTCATCCATGTTGTACATTTGACAGGATTTCCTTCTTTTTTAAGGCTTAATAATTTTCCATTATATAGATATGATATATATATATATCATATATATCATATTTTATTTATTCATTTGTCTATTGATGAACATTTGGATTGTTTCCTCCTCTTGGCTCTTGTGAATAGTGCTGCAACAAGTATGGGCTTGCAAATATTTCTTCCAGATCCTGCTTTCAGTATATACCCAGGAGTGGAATTGCTGGTTCAAACGGTAGTTCTACTTTTTTTTTTTTTTTTTTTTGAGTAATGTCCATACTGTTTTCCATAGTGGCTGCACCAGTTTACAGTCCCACCAACAATGTAAAAGGGTGACCTTTGTTCCACATCATTACCAACACTTACTATTTATTTTTGGGTTTTTTTTTTGAAGTGGCCATCCTTTTTTTAATGTAAATTCAATTATCCAACATATAGTACATCATTAGTTTTTGATATAATGTTCAATGACTCATTAGTTGCATATAACACCCAGTGCTTATCACATTACATGCCCTCCTTAATGCCCATCACCCAGGTATACCATCTCCTCTCCCACCTCCCCTCCAGCAACCCTTAGTTTTTTTCCTGGAGTCAAGAGTCTCTCATGGTTTGTCTCTGATCATAATCTACTATAGGTTTTTGCTTTGAGGTTAACAATGAAGTTTACCTAAAACATCCTATAGGTAAAATGGGTCATTTAAAGCTGACAGCAACTTAACTTCAATAACAAACAAAAGCTCCATCCACTTTCTCCCCTTTATATTTTTGATGCCAAAATTTCCCTCCTTTAGATGGTTTATTTGTTAACAAATTATAGTGGCTATAGTTATTTTTAACATCATTTTCCTTAACCTTTATGCTATTGTTAGTTGTTAACATACTATTCTGTTACAAAATCAAGAGATTCCAAAACTGATGGTATAATGACCCTTATCAACGTGTGTTGTATACTTTTATGTCCTTAACTAACTTCTTATTCCAGCCTGGATGCTGCTTTCAGCAAATCTTGCCAGGCAGACCTAGTGGTGATGAACTCCCTCAGCTTTTGTTTTTCTGGAAAATAATCTGTATTTCAACTCCGTATCTGCATATCTGAAAGACGACTTTGCCGCACACAGTATTCTTGGCAGGCAAGTTTTTTCTTCCAGTTCAGGGGACCAGTTGAAACAGTGTCTCCTACTTCTCCGCCATCTTGCCCCCCCTCCTCCTTTCAAAACTTTGAATATGTCATTCCACTCTCTCTTGGTCTGTAGGGTTTCTGCTGAGGAATCTGTTATTAGTCTAACGGTGGGTTTTTTGTAGTGTGGGTTTCCTGCTGGAGTCCTAAGAGCAGTCAGCAGGAACTAAGTCCCTTTCACACCCTTTGATACTCTTATCTGTCTCTTTCTTGATCTCCTTCGTACTCAGGGTGGTACAGGAAAGAAACAGTTTTCTCCAGCAGTGACCCGCACAGCTGTGGTAGCTTGGAACTCACTCATTGGTCTCGCTTTTCCAAGAGACAGAGAGAGAAGGCCACCAACTACTTCAGCCCCATGCTCTGTCTTCTCAAGGAAGGGGCGTCACTGGAAGCTCCTCTTTACCTCTCCAGTGTATTAAAACTTGGCATTTATCTTGGTTTGGTTTTGCACAAACAGAGTGCTAGTATCTCTCCTCAGTGAGGCTGGACTTCTATTGAGTGTCTCTTGCCTATGAATGCCCAGATGAGCCCTCTCTTGGTTTTCCCCCCACTGAGGCCAAGGGACATTGTGGTCAGTTAGCAAGCAGCCCCTACCCAGATCTGTCTGCCTGACACCAGATGCACAGGTCAGCAAGACTCCTTCTGGGTCCCTCGGTGTACAGTCTGAACCCCACAGCTCCTGCAGACATACTTGTGCTCAGGGACAAATGCAGGATTATTTGCTTTAAAGGGGGAAATGGGGGGATCAGGGGACCTGGGTAGCTCAGTGGTTTAAGCCTCCAACGCTTGATCTCAGCTCAGGTCTTGATCTCACGGTTGTGAGTTTGGGCCCCACACTGGGTTCCATGCTGGGCATGGAGCTTACATACATGCATATATACATATATACATAAATGGGACAAAGAGGGGTGATGTCTTATGCTTGATCATGCCGATGTCACTCCAATGCTCCAAGTTTTCCACATGACGAACAAATGACCAGTCACTTGGAAGATGACAGGACTCATTAATTCCACACCCCTCATAACCAAAAGAGGTAGTAGAGCCAAATGGAAACAACATAAATATTAAATGCAGCTGGAGTTGGTTTAAATTCCAGCTCTGGCTAAGTGACCTTGGGTGAATTGTTTTTATTCTTGTTGTATAAAGAAACAGATTTTAAAGAGAGATATTCCTTATCTCAAAGTTTGTTTTATGGATTAAAATGAACTAAGACAAGGTAGGCTTCCAGCAGAAGACCTTCCACTAGAGACCTAGTGGGAATTCAACTAACTTGAACTTTATTCTCTTTCTTATTCTCCCGCAAGAGTTTGAATTCCAGCTCAGCATTTTAAAATTTAACGGTCAGTTTCCTGTATTACCTTCCTTATGAGCGATACTGTTCTTCTGTGTTCTAACAGCATCTTCTGTTCACCCAAGTGAATCTTTCTTTCTTTTTCTCTCCTCCTATTTGAATATGAACTTCTGAAAGGCAGGATTCACAACACATTTCCCATCTTCTGTTCTGTGAAGGAGTAAAATGTCTGGGATCCCACAGGGGATCATCCCTTATTCTGTTCCACTGCCATATGCATAGAATCCTGTGAGATGAAATATCAGTTCATTTACAAGTGGCAAAAATGTGGCTAGAGGCTGGAAGTGACCATTGTCTATCCTAGGATACTTGTCTCTGGAGAAGAAAGTACTGAAAACTGTTACACTAGGTAGAAAGCCAGTCCGAACTTTCTCGCACAGACTAATGGCCAGCCCTCCTTCTGCCTGCCCTAAAACTATCCCAGGGACCAAGTCCTCACAGAAGCACAGGTCAGAATCCAACCCCAAAATGTTATCTGGGGCCACCAGAGAACAAGAACAGAAAATGAGCTATTCCATCCAGTTACCTCTGTGGCACAGCCTAATGTTAGAGCCCAGAATCTCCCTTGATTATCCATTCCTTGTGTTTGTTTCACACTGAGGCTCTTGCACTGTATTTTCCTAGCAGTTTGCTCTAAATAGGCTGATAGTATGTGTTAAGAATTTCTCATCACCCAAATGTTTTTAGACGTTTCCCAAATCTCATTTGGTAGCTTGTTCCTCTAGGGCCTCTCCCCGTCTACTTCTCTACCTGTTTAGGGCAAAGATAGTGTCATCCTCTAATGTGTATTTCATGCATTTCAATTTACCTAGAACTATTCTATGTGAAGGCTGCTAATAATTATCTTCCCTCGTCCATTCCAGGGTCCCATACCCACTCTCTCCAACTAGAAATGACAAGGTATAGGTGAATTTTGTGAAAGGCTTCTGAGAAGTTGGGACAGTGTCTCTTTTCCTAATTTCCTTGATTATGCATCAATATTCATGAATGCAAAAATAGGTCCCATGCACCATTCCATGCACTTGGCACTAGGATCTTTGAAAATACACAATGAATTTGAAATAGTTGTGTTTAATACATCCATTCAAGAAATCATAAAAATTAACGAAGATAAAATTGCCCAAGATGAGGGAGCTGGCATTTAATATAGCTACTACAATTTGCTTCTGAGTATATTATATTCCCAAGTTCACATTCAAAACAATCCCTTTTCTTCAGTGTCATTCATCAAAACCCTGTGCAGGCGTCCCAGGGAGAAGCTGTTTAGGAGACATTAATTGAGCCCACTAACAGCACAGCGAGTAGAGGTTTTCCAGGAGAGGAAAATACTCATGAAACACAGCAACTACCAATAGATTTACACAATCTTACATATATAAATTCACTTCAACACTCTACATCAAGCTGAAATGATGAATGCAGCATTCTATTTTATCACTGTTTTTTGTAGGTGGACCCAAACTTCATAGAATAGGAATTATTTGGGAAATTTTATCTCTAAGACAATTTTCAGAAAGAAACCCTTGGTTAGCTTTTGTAAGAGGAGTTTAGAACAAATATTATCATCCCAGGTGCCTTGTTAGGCCATACATCAACTTGTATCAAATAATTCGGATCGCTGTTGCTACCCCAGCCACAAACTTAATCATTGTGATTACCAAAAGCACAGAATATGAAAACAGAAACATCTGTTGGAAATCTTCCATTGCATTTTCAAAAACTTTCTGCTCATTTTCAGACACAGAACCCAAGGTCCACAAAGGGAGAAGATTGTTCCAAGTTCATGTAAAACAGCAAATAAATTGGAGTCAGAACTTACTTGTAAAATGAGATTCATGATCACAGTTTCTTTTACACTTTATCCCACCATTTCTTGGCAGACAAGTGCTCATACAGCTGTTTTCTGTCTAGTGGGTTATTGCTCCATTGGATAAAACGCTGGTCAAAAAGGAGGACTGCATAAATGTTCCTTGGTCCCGGGCATCACTGAACAGATGCATTGATTCTCTGTTACTGTTGGTCAGACCCTTATCCTCATACACAAATACAAACACAGACAAAAAATCAACTTAAAGTATTCCAGTTTATTGCACAAATACTGGTAACTGAGAATGCACCAGGAAGATCACAAGTACACTAAAATAAATGATCATATACTGCGTCATGGGGTAGAGTGGTTAGGGAGCAAGAAATGGAGGCTGGATGAACAGGTGTGGTACCATTGCCTTCATGGAGAAGATGACCTTTACGTGGAAACTTTTAAAGATAATTTGAAGCAGCGCATGTATGAAGAACAGGCCAGCTGTGTGCTCCGTGTCTGCCTGAAGTGGGCTCGTGACAAGAGGCTCTCCGAGTAAGACAAAGATTGTGTTGTGTACCCAGGAAAGATATAGTCAACAATTTGGCTAAAATAGGAGTTGAGTGGGGGAAAGAGTGCTACTGTATGGTACTGTTGTAAAGATAAACTGGATGCATTTCTAGAGGTCCTGATAGACCAGCCGTATGAATTTGGATGGGCATGTACATGTCACAGGAGTGATGTGGTCCAGAATGGGAATACCACTTAGCAAGCAGCACAGTGAAAGGGTGTGTTTTTACGCTGCTATCAAATTTTGAGAAACATAACTTTATTTCAGAAAAATGAAAGTAGAGGGGCTCCAAGGTGGCTCAGTCAGTTAAGCATCTGCCTTCGGCTCAGGTCCTGGGTGTTGAGTTCTCTGCTAAGCAGGGAGCCTGTTTCTCCCTCTCCCTGTGTCGGCCACTCCCCCTACGTGTGCTCTCTCTTCTCCCTCTCTGTCCCTATCAAATAAATAAATTTTTAAAAATCTTAAAAAAAAAAAAAAGGAAAGGAAGGAAGGAAAAGATAAATGAAAGTAGAAAACCTGAGGGACTGGATTGGGTAAGCAAACCAAGTGTGTGGTCATGCGATCACTTCTTTAGTCTGGGGAAGCTAATATCTTCCTGTCGCTTTCTAATTTTGGCACTCTAAGTACATAAAACATAATTATTTTATTAATGACTTGTGAATATTACCACAAAATGATTTTTCAGGACTCATCTGCTTAGCCTAAGCCGTGAGCTCCTTTTTCCTCCTCTTAATAACAAAGACAGCAGCAGCAACATAAATATTTGGCTTACTTTTCTCCATGTCTTGCTGCTCATTTTCTTACTTCTCATATCACATACGCCCTTTATAAATGCCTCTGCAAAAGTTTTGTTCACTTACTTACCATGCTGTAGTTTGAATTTCTCTGTGACTCTGGCATCCATTCACCATTGCTATCGGCTCTGCCTTATCTTTGTGCCTCACCTGGAGGCAGACTTCTCTCTCAACCATGCCGGGGGGCAAGATTTCTCCTACAGATGTCTCTCTTGCCCAAACCAGCAGGTACTGTCTCTGATGGTGAGTTATTCTCTCTTTACTGGGCCTCTCTCTACTTTGAGCTGCCTGCTGCCTGCTGTTTCACAGTGCACTTTTCTGACTAATTATTGGAACTTCTAGCCTAGATTTGTTTTTCCTTCTTCTTTTCCCTGTGATTATCCATATTCGAAGGTTAACTTGGCTTCACTTTTATCTCAAAATAATTTCCTCAGAGTGTTAAACGGCTTCCTTTAACGATGATCTCTCTCATAATGACACCAAATTTCATCTTTCCCCAAACTCTGTATTGGACAATCAGGCTCACTCCATGGTGTTTCTCTTTGGTCTCCTGAAAATGAAAGTCTGAGACTGAGCTTAATTTAGGTCTATCTGTGTTCCTCCCTCGTCAGTTCATATTTCTGACTTCCTATCAGTTCTTTCGACTTTGGCAGGTGGCCTCCTTTGACCTGAGACCCAATGACAGAATGTGTTCATCAACTGGTTGCTTGTCTACCTTTATCCTTTAATTCAACTTGTTAACAAGATCTACCAATTTCTCTTTCACTCTGTGTTTTAGGTATGACCATTTTTCTCCACTCCCACTGACTCCATTTCAGCGCAGGTCTTCATTAACTTATTTTCATTTCACATTCTTCATTAAATGATCTTTCCATTTATGATTTTCCTGCTTCAGCCACCCACCTCACCGGATATTGAGTAACTTAGTGAAACTCCCCACTGCCCACTCATCAATCTGCAAACATTATTGAACAAATTGTGTCAGTGAATGTGCTGGTGATTCAGGAAATAATACAGATTTTTATGAGACTTTGTGTCTGTGAAAAAATATGATATCATTAAGGGGATGTCAAAATACTTGCATGTGAAAAGTTACATATATGGTAAGGGGTGTGTGTGTGTGTGTGTGTGTGTGTGTGTTCCCACAACAGATCCTGGCAGGTAAATTATTTCCAATATCCTGTCAGGTAAATTACTCCTAATGTCTTAATCTTACAGATGAGAAAAGCCAGAACAAGCAAAAAAATTAAATAACTTGCTACAGCACACTCTAATAAGCTATAGTCCTGGGATTCCAAAGCATTTTATAAGATGGATGGTCCTTCAGCATTCCATGTTGGTTTCTCCATAGAAGATCACACATAAATAAGCAGGAAGCATCCATTGTTAAGCTGATATGATAAATATTCGTCAAAATGATTAATACAAGCATACAGGATTCTATTCAAATCTCCATCTGACTATCCTCCTAATGCTAATTATCTGCTAAGTTACTCTCCTTCTCACCTCCAAATTCGTAGTAGGGGGACATTTATCAACCGCATGTGTAGCTCTTGTGAACTCTGAAAAGGGCTAAGAGCCAAATATGATCAAACTGTCAAACTCTTTCTTTTAAAGATTTTATTTATTTATTTATCAGATCAAAAGAGAAGGAGTGGGAGAAGGGACAGAGGAAGAGGGAGAGACAGAATCACAAGCAGACTCCCCACTGAGCAAGGAGCCTGACATGGGACTCGATCTCACAACCCCATGAGACCATGACCTGAACCAAAATCAAGAGTCTGACGCTTAACTGACTGAGTCACCCAGGTGTTCCAAAACTGACAAAGTTTGACTCAGCTCTCAACCAGCCTTCCACTTGTTTAGTGGATGTTACAGGCACATAGCAAATACTTGCTGATTACATGTTGACTTCCCACAAAAGTTCCTGTACCAGACAGCAATAGGAAACAAGAAAAGTAGAAGTCTATCACATATCCACAAATGGATGGGGTAGAAGGAAGTTCAGGTGAACAGAAACATCAGACAGAATATTACCATCTGGAGAATAAGTCTTAATGTAAACCTGGTAGACCATAGACAGAACTGAAATTTTGCCGGTAGCCCCTTAAACAAAGATCTTGGCTTATTCTAGACCTTTGCTGTGAGTCAGGATGGTCTGAAGACACAATTCTTATGAATCAGCAGGAGAAGAGGCCTCCACTTTGTCTTCCAACTCACTGTAAATCGGTGAATATATATTTAATTCTTCATAAAGACGATCTTCTGCAATCTGATGAGGGAAAAATTATTTAATATCAGTCACCAGGAATTTTCCACCACTACACGAAAAATTTGTGCAACCTAACTCATTTCTTCTTGCCTTTCTGAGTCTCATACTCTCCCTCATTACACCATAATTATTCCCTCCATCTCCAACAAATCAAGCCAGACTGGCTGGCCAAGTGGGCCCAGAAGAAATTAACATCTGTCAAAAACAAGTTGGCAAGGCTATTATGTGTCTGAACTTGGGTATACCTGCTGTCTTATTTATTTTTGGAGGAAAGCAATCAATAAAGGCCACCAGACTTGAATGCTTCAGGCAAGTGGACAGATGGAGAGAGTGTGTATCATCTGAAGATTTGAGTAAGTGTATGCACGTCAAGCATTGGTGATTCTTTTTCATATATCAAAGGTATAATGGATGGGTAAGGCAAGTGAAAATGCAGCTGATAACTGTGAATAAGGAAGGAAAGAAAATTGAGGCTTCAGAGCATGTAGGAATATGAAAGCCAAGAAAAAGAAGAGAGCAAGAACAAATATAAGGGAGCTATTCTGGAAGAGAAAATAAGCCCAGATACCTGAATGTTTCCGTCATATGCTACCGCATATTCGTCTCTCATGCTCAACATACTTAGAAGCATATCTGCAATTTCTAAAATTATGAAGATTCCACTTTCCTAATCCTCAGTCACGGGGCTATACCATGAGATTTATGCTCTTACGAGTGGAAAATGTGATTTAAAATAAGAGATCTGGAAATCAAAATACTGAAACATGGACAAAAAATTTTCTAGAAGAAATGTTGTAGGAAATCCAAGCCATATTTTTAAGTGATGAAGCTTGAATTCTTCAGCTTGTCATTCAGGATTGAGTAATCAGGCCTCTACCTACCTTGTTCCCTTGGACTACTTCTCCAACCCCATAGATTATGAGGGACACGGCACTACAAAATCCCAGAATGGTGAGAAACAGGATCATTGCCACAATTTCCTGTTGAACAATAGCCAAGACAAGTAGAGTCACAAGATAGGTACCCTGAAAGTGGGCTCCTTTAGAGCAGCCCCTGATTTCATCACCATTTCATCACAAACCACCACCCCCCGATGTGATCAGTCCCAGTGAAGTGACACACACATGGGAAAGCCACAAAATGGTTCAATGCAGGTGACTCCAATGTCACAGGATTCAGCAGGAGAGGGGGCGGCAGTCAGCATCTCTGTGCATGAACATCCAGAACAGCACATTATGGGAGAGAGGTTATAGCAAAGGACAATGTTCACAGAAAAGGGAAAGAGGGATCTCACTTAGAGTGGGACCCAGATCTTAGCTCCCCCACAAGTAATACATACAGTGGAAAAACAAGCTATAAAGCAGAAGTCCTCTCCGTAAACTTCCTGGCAGTTGTAGATAAAAGCAGAGCTCTTCTTCAGGTTGACCGTCAGGATGAAGACTCCTATTCCGGCAGCTATGCTGCTGACAGTGTTGGCCCACAGGGTTCCCCACACCTGACGGTGAAGGACAGCACTCAGACCTGAGCCTCCACCTACCTGTGCATTCAGTAGGCCTGTCTGTATTTTTAGAGCTGGGTTGCCCACAATTAAAACCTTGCGTTGGATCAAAATGTAAATTAAAAAAGAAAATCTTGGAAATATACTCATTGTTTAATAAGGATCTGTAGCCTTCTTCCCAAGACTGTGTTTAGAAAAGACCACATGGACACACATCATCTCTCCTCAAACAATCTCCTTAATCAGAAACAAGTCACATATCTGATCAGATGATTGTACTTACAAGGACAAGGCCCAGTGTAAGGATATTTTCTAATCAAGTACCAAGGTAATTATACTCTATTGTCTTCTAAAAAAGACAACTGATATTTTAATGATTATATTTTTAATGATTATATCCAACACAAAGATCAGGGGGAAAAAAGCCCACATATCCACATTCACTCATAATATAGGAGATGATGACACGTCTCCCTCAAGACTCCTAAAATTCCATCTTTCTTGTCTTCTCAAGGATGGATAAAGACAGAATGGCAACTCACCAGACAGGTAGTGTGTTTTTTTTCAGACATAATTGGCAAAAATCCAGAAATAGCAAACTGTACAAAAGGGAAGGAGGGAAAGCCCAGTGAGTCTTAGACATTTATTTCCCCTACAGCCCCATCCTCCAAATATGATGTAAAGTTGTGGGTACTCTATAATAACTTTTTTAAAAAGATTTTATTTATTTATTTGACAGAGAAATAGAGAGAGAGCACAAGTAAGCAGAGCGGCAGGCAGAGAGAGAGAGAGAAGCAGGCTCTCCACTGAGCTGAGAGCCCGATGCAGGGCTCAATCCCAGGACCCTGGAATCATGACCTGAGCCAAAGGCAGCTGCTTAACCAACTGAGCCACCCAGGCGCCCCATGTGGGTACTCTATAAAGCTATGTATTAATATTCCCCAGAAGCTCATTATATTCTTATTCTTCTTTCCTATAGAGCGCTTCTCAATATTAAATGTGCACGTGAATCATGGGATGGCCTTGTTAAAATACAGATTCTGTTTTTTTAATTGAAGTGTAGTTGACACACAATGTTACATTAGTTTCAGGTGTATCACATAGTGATTCCACAGCTCCATCCATTATGCCATGCTCACCACAAGTGTAGCTACCAACTGTCACCATATAACACTCTTAGAACACCACTGACTATATTCCCTGGACTGTGCCTTTTATCATTGTAACTTACTTATTGTATGATGGAAAGCCTGTACCTCCCACTCCTCTCACCCATTTTACCCATCCCCCCAATCCCTTCCCTGTTGGCAACCACCAGCTTGTTCTCTGTATTTATGGGTCTTTTTCAAAAGGCAGACTTTTACTTAATTGGTCCTGGAGGTTTCTTGAGTTTCTTCATTTCTACCAGCCTCCCAGGTGATGCTGACCCTGACAATCCATCGTTACTTTCAGAGTAGCAAGGTCCTGCAGACCTGGTACATGACTATTACGGAATGACTCTAATTTGTTGTAATTATTTGTTTGTCTGAGCATCCTGTGTGTTAGAGTGTCAGCTCCTTTGGGCAAGAAACGTGTGTTTGTGGCATGTAGATCTCAAGTCTGACATATGTCATATAGACATATAGTAATTACAAAATGTACATGGGAGAAGATTCATTGAAAATGTAAATCAACAGCACAAATTCAAAACAATTTCAAAGCTTAAATTTCAAAATTTCATGTACGATGGGTTGAGAGACACCTAATAAGCTAAGCATACAGAATGAAGGACAGTAGAGAGAAGGGTTAAATAAAATATGGCAGGAGTGCCTGGGTGGCTCAGTGGGTTAAGTCTCTGCCTTCAGCTCAGGTCATGATCTCAGGGTCCTGGGATCGAGCCCAGCATCGGGCTCTCTGCTCAGCAGGGAGTCTACTCCCCCCCCCCCGCTCTCTGCCTGCCTCTATTCCTACTTATGATCTCTCTTTCTCTGTGTCAAATAAATAAATAAAATCTTTAAAAAAATAAAAAGTAAAAAAAAAATAAAATACGGCAGAAGTTCAAGGAGAGTTGTGAACAGGTAGGTGACCTGAAATTCCTAAGTATTTAGCAGAGTGCCAAGCGAATGCAATATTTCTTAGAGTTAAAGTATGTCCTTGTGAATGAGATGTCGATACAAAAACCAGCATGGACTAATTAAAAATAATTATGCTGAGTGAAGGAAGCCAGTGTGTAGAGAGAATACGCTGTGTAATTCTCTTTATATAAAATCCTAGAAAATCCAAACTAATCTAAAGTGACAGAAAGCAGATCAGTGTTTGCTTAAGGATGGAAAGTCAAGAAATAGAGAGAGGGATTACTAAGGGGTGTGAGGAAGCTTTTGGAGGTGATGGATATGTTCATTATATTGATGTGGTAATATTATCACATGTGTATACAGGTATCCAAATGTATCCAACTGTAGACTTTAAATATGTGCTATTGATTGCATGTCATTTATACATCAATAAAGCTGTATATTTTTGTGATCTCATTGAATCACCTAGTTTAGAAACAGTACAATGATTAAAGGAGATACAATGAGAAAGCACCTAAATGAGTTGCTAGAACGTAATAGCAGTTCATCAGATGTCTTTGACCTTGTTTGACCTTGTTCTCCCCACCTCTCAGTCTCTTCCCCCTGCCTTCATGAAGATAACTTGATGGATAAGTAGTGTTAGGGATATTTTTCTGGAATTGGATCCTGAAAGTTTAGATTCATTTTTTATTAGCTAAATGTCCCTTGGGTAATTCATTTAACTTTTATCAATCTCAGGTTTCTCATCTGACAAAAGTGTGCTAACATGTTTAACCTAAGCGCTTTGCAAACTACTATATGTTTATACACTTTAAATACTGGAATAAGTCGTTGGTTGGACCTGACCTAGACAAGAGAAAAGCTATGTGCAGTGTTATTTCAGAAGCAAATGTAGATATTTACTCACAAACACTGCTCCCCAGAATGGGTAGCCTGCTTTAAATGATGAAAAAACATCTTCCTTAAGTTCTGAAATATTGATCACGGAGCAGACAATTGTTCCAAAACAAAGACATATCAAGCCAACCAGAATTTGTGTTACCTGTAAAAAATGCATATGTTTTGTAGACTAAGAGGATTTCTCCAAAACTCCCTTAACACATTCACATTCCTTATGATTGAAGCCCAAACATGAGAAATTGCTTTGGTGTTTCAGGCAATCCTGAGACAGAATTCAAATGCAATATTTTCCAGTACCATCAGGTTGCTCTAAGAGTGGATTCAGGCATGACCTAATGCAGACATGGCCAATCATTTCTCATGTACCTTTATTTACATAGTCATGGTGGACATCAATAATTGTTCTTTCCATTGAAGTGTAGACAAAAATTATTAATTGGATATTAATTACATTAATCTACCAGCAACTGACCAGAGTTGGCAGATCTTATTTGCCATTCTTATCCTACTCTTCATGAAGAAATGCTTCTCTCTACTCAACTGGGCCCAGTGTCACCTCTTCATCTACCAGGTTTCTCATGCCTCATGAATCCAAGTAGGGAAACCATGTTCATGCATGCAACTACTCTTTCCTAGAGCCAGTCCTACTCTGGTTAAGGTTGGAAGATGCTCACTCACCCCCAGAAACTCCAGTTCCCTCTTCAAAAATATCAGACATGTGTGGCATGGTGGGGATGAGGCAGCCTTCTGCAGTAAGGGGTTTTCATGGAGAGGTACTTCTGAAAGTTCAATTTCAGGTACACTGTGAAGTTTAAACAGAAATTCAGCCATGAGAAAATTCTCTCTTTCTGTGAAAAGTTATCAACTGACAGAAAAGGAGGATTTTGATTGTATATTTTTTTCAAAAACAATCTTGTAATTAAAATCTTCATTGAAATGTGTAAGAAGCTGAGGCTCAAGGGGTCCAAGTTGGTGGCCAAGATCACTGTCTAGCCAGTGACGAGATGAACAAAATGGAACAGAAAATGAATCAAGTCCTAATCCAGGGTTACTACACCAAGTTCTTTCCCAGTGATCTATGCTAATGAGTAAAAATAAAAACAGGCACGTTTACCCATGTGTCTCTCAGTCTTTTTAACACAGAAATGTACCTGAATATATTTTGTCAAAGACACATTCACACTCAACTTCCTGTGCACAGGAACGGCTCTGATGGGTTAGTTCAATCTCTATTCCCTCTTTCATCCTCAGATGAGGCTAATTGCAAATACTGTCCCTTCTAAAACTTTGGAATATACTTAATATTTTGCAGTGATAGTCAATCCAATATTGATTCTCAAAGCTCTGTCATCAGCCTCTCCTAAAAACTTTAAAAGGAAAGTCTTAATAACATGTTCGTCTTCAGTATGCAAAGGAAAATGGAATCATGCTCCTCTACCAGCCTCACTCATGAATGCTTCCCTCTAAACAGTGGGGCAGGATCCCCTCAGCCTGCAGTTCACAAAGAGTAACCAGTAAGGAGTCCCAGGTCATGTTGAAAAGTTTCCCTTAACATACATCAGTTGCTGAGGCAAGAAATCTCAACTGATAGTACGAACTCTCCTACCTCAATCCCAGAAAATGAGCCCCTGCTGTAAGAAAACTTATTTCCAGTTCACAAGCTAAGTTTAAATTTCCTTATCACCCCGAGAGAACTACTGGCAAAGTATAGCAACGTGCTTCCTTATAATCCATATGTTAATTCAACCAGCTGGGTCTGTGCCTACATCCATGAACTGGCATCTCCCCAGCACTGTGACTGTCTCTGGCCCACTGGGAATAGGAAAAAAGAGTAGCTTGTACTTACCTGGAGGGCCCTTGTGGGTTTGGGAGAGCAAGACCTGCCCTGCCACTATTTTCTGGGTCCATTTTTCATCAGCTGAGCTGTCCACTGGTGAAGAACGTGGTTACAATGAGCCTCAGGGGCCTTCCTCCTACAGTGCACTCCAGATGGACAGTTAGCATGGGTTGGCTCGCGACACTGATGACTATCTTTATACTTAAGACATTTGTCAGATAAGTTTCCCAGCTGATTAAGAGCAATAGGGTTTTTCATTTGTTTGTTAGAACGAAGAACAAAATTAAGGGAATGAACAGAGAGTAGTGTGAAATGAGGACATTTGAGAGTCCTGGAGAATGAATCTGCCTGAGACCAGCACCATTTACAGAACCAACCAAGGGAAGAGTTTAGTGGAGACTGAGAAGGTGAGAGAGAATTGCAAAACAGAAAGAGATGTTCTTCCCTTCTGGAGCTTTCTCTACTTGGCCATTTCTGTGCCAGAACTTTCCTCAAGGTACCTCTGAAAAGCCTGTCTTCCCTGCTTAAGGCATGGGTAGCTTCACACATAATCTAAAGCTGACGCATGCTCATGAGTGTGTCTTAGCTTCTGAATCTCTGGATTTGCCTCTGAATCCGGTATTTGTTGTCTTTCTCTCTCTTCCTGTCTTTTGGGCATGACTCATATAGCTCTGTGCAGCAGATGGGCTCTGAGACTGGACAGGAAGAATGCTCTGGGCCACTCCTGATAGGGTGTGGGAGCTAAGTATTCACCCAAAAGACTGTCTGGGTTGCTGAACATTAGACTGACTCTCTGCTATTTTGGTTTTTTTGAGGGCAAGGATGCAGCCATGAAGCCCTGAGGAGCATGAACTTGATAAGTATTCCACAAGTAGATCTAAGCAGCATTGGACAGAGCAATGCATCTAAATTAGGGTCAGAGCTTAACTGATGTGTTCATCTTAATAGCTAACTAGCTAAACAAATAAATACGTGGTAAAATGAATCACAGATGTGGGATTCTTTTATTTCAGATTAATTATTGACATAACCCTAAGTGGCTCTTCCTTAAACTGTAAGATACTCCAGATTGCCCCTCTAGTCACCTGTATTGTCTCTCTGGGATGTGATGAAACTTCTTCTCATTCTCCAGGAAACTAAGGTATGCGTGTGAATAGAGGACATTAAAAGATACATGAACATACCTTTCATGACAAAAATAGATGAAGCCATGCACCATCTTCCCACGGTGTCTTTAGGAACTTGTGGACTGAACCAATGTGTTAATGAAATTAAGGAATAAAACTTCTTTATGTACACATTCATCCAAAAAGGAGTTTGGGCTCTAGGTCAGGCATTGCTCTGTCACTGATGTCACTATGTCACCACCACACAGAGGCGGATACCATGGTATCAGCCCTTGTCCTGAGTGCTCTCACAGGCTGTAAGACTAGGTCACAGATAAATGAGTTCATGTTACTAGTATGCCAGATGTTGCTGGAACACACAGGAGGATGAAACAATTCTACCTGCCAAGGGGTGTGCAGAATTCAAGGAAAACCTTTCCCTAAGAAAATACCGTGGGAGCCAGGACTTAAAAATCATGCCCTCAGGAGTTTTCATCTGCAGAATGAGACCACATCTGCTGGCAAAAGTCCTAAAGAAATGCCTGTTGGTGGTGTTTTCTGGGAGCACGTAAGAGTGCATTATGTGTGCAGCAAATAATTAGAAGTCAGGCTTAAGGTTTAGACAGGAAACAAATTGTGGACGGTCTTTGGTATTTGGACATGATACTGGTTTTTTGTTTTGTTTTGTTTTGTTTTTTAAATTTGTTTTTTTAATTTCTTTTCAGTGTTCCACAATTCATTGTTTATGCACCACACCCAGTGCTCCATGCAATCCGTGCCCTCCATAATATCCACCACCAGGCTCACCCAACCTCCCACCCCCCACCCTTCCAAAACCCTCAGATTGTTTTTTAGAGTCCACAGTCTCTCATGTTTTGTCTCCCTGTACAATTTCCCCCAACTCCCTTCTCCTCTCCATCTCCTCATGTCCTCTGTGTTATTCTTTATGCTCCACAAATAAGTGAAACCATATGATCATTGACTCTCTCTGCTTGACTTATTTCACTCAGCATAATCTCTTCCAGTCCCGTCCATGTTGATACAAAAGTTGGGTATTCATCCTTTCTGATGGAGGCATAATGATACTGTTTTGTGAGAATTTTCAATAGAGACTTGCAAAATGCAAACCAGAAACTGAGACCTATCTTCTGGCCCCCCACTTGCTTCATACCGTGGTTTCACCAGCACGTTCTTCTACCCCTCTGGAGATGCTTACCCAATCCTGTCCCCACATCTGAGTCCTTAGAACATGCAGTGTTGTCTTTTGAGATTGTGAACATTGAAACATATGCCAATATGACTTTTTTTTTTTTTGGTGGAGGCGAGATTATCAAGATGAGGTTTAATTATGCCTCTGTCTGAAAGAAAAAGATAATAGAGAGATCATTTCCTGCACTGCAGGGTGTGTGTAACATCCCAGCAGAACATTTGCACATGCTTTCCATGAGCATATTTTTTTCTCAGTACACACTGGATTTACTCTTCCATACTCAGAAGAGATGTCCTTTCAGATCCCACCTCAACAATTGTATTCTCCAACTGAATGCTCAATTTACTTAAAATAAATATGCACCAATTTTCGTTTTACAAATGGGAAGATGATTTTCCTCATATTTTCTGATACTCCCAAAGGAATCATTACAGCTTTGTTCTCTCTGTCTCTCTCTCTCTCTGTGTCCTTTTGTCTCTCTCTTTAAGAGGCCCAGAAAGGCCGAAATGGACACCAAACACCAAGGTTCCATGGGAAGTTGGGTTATAAAAAGGAAGGAAATAAGAAAACATTGTTCACAGCACAGAACTGGTGGATCTAAAAGCAAAAGCCTTTGTCTCTTCATTTACATGACTTAAAAAACGCAAAGAGAAAGATTTACACAGACAACCCAGGTGCTTAAAACTCTTCAAACCTTTCCTGAAATTGGAGCCGATCTGCCTGCCATTGCTGCTTCTGGGCCACTCAACTGCCCAGGTCCTGCACGTGTCTGTTCTCTATCGGCTCCCACCCCTTCTAGCTCCCAAAATGGCAATTACACAGGGAAAATTATGTGTATAATATATTTGTTCTCTTGTGACCAAAAACTTCTGCTTAGTGTGAGGTTGTGGCAATTTCTCACTGGCTGCAAGCAGTGGTTCGCGCCTGGTTGCAGGAACTGGGAGAGATCTTTAGGCCTTTTCTTAAAAGCAGGAGATAAAAATTCTTGGGTGATGGGCTCTCTGCTAGGGAGGGAGCCTGTTTCCCTTCCCCTCTCTCTGCCTCTCTCTCTGCCTACTTGTGATCTCTCTCTCTCTCTCTCTCTCTGTCAAATAAAAAAATAAAATCTTAAAAAAAAATTCTTGATCGAAAATACCCTCCCTTGCTAAGTTCATCATCTTCCTTCTTCCTGCGGCAATGCCCACTGCGGGAAATGGTATGTGTGCAAAAGCGCCCCCTGTAGGGCTCCCTAGTTCCATTTCGATTTACTCGTGAGAGGGGTAGAACACACTCTCCAGTTACATGCTGAGAAAGGGTATCTGGGAGATAGAGTTTTTGTGGTTTTGCTGGCCTGAACATTTTCTTTTTACACCACCCGTATTTGATTGAATTCTAGAGAAGTATGGCATTTGAACTGGAAAATATTCTTTTACTCAGAATCATTCACTCTCTTTTCTTCTAGCATCTAGAGTTCATTTTGGCAATTCCACTGTAATTTTACAATTATTTACAAAATTACAAATATTTGTATGTGTCATGTATTTTCTCTCTAGACGTCTTTATAATTTCTCTTAATCCATAAAGGTAAAAATACATGATGTTTAGATTTAATGTAAATTTTATGCATTAATTCTACTGGATAGTCAGTAGCATTTTCAAACTAGAGACCCACCCGTGTACTATGTTCTAAAAAAATTGTCCGTGTATTCTTTATGATAACTTCCTCATATTAAAAAAAAACTTACTAGGACCTCTTACTAGGGAGATGGCAGACATCCAAAATTTGTCTCTATTTTCATGTCCTTCTCATATATGCAATACACTCATTCCAGCCCAGTGCCCCTAATTCATTCCAGCATCAGCCCAAAGTCTAAGTCCTGAGTTTCATCTAAGTATCACCTGCATCAGATATGGGTGAGACAATTCATCCAGAGGGGAATGCTTGTATAGATGACTCAAATTCGTCTTTAACCATTAATCAGAATCGTGACTATTTATGTAACCTTTTGTCTGGTTGGGGTTTTATTTTACACATTTCACTTCATTTATTATTGTTCCATGAAAATAGGGACAAAATGATTCCACAAGTTGCACTTTTATCTCTGAATTTTTAACAGAAGGACAAAGCATGTGGTAGAAACTCAATATTGAAGGAGTGAATGAATGAATGGATGAATCATTCATTAGGGAGGGAGGGGAACATTTCCCCCTTTACTCTTAGTTCTTTGGGCTGGTCCAATAATTAAAGTGAATTATGGGAGAAAAATTAATTTTGTTATCTACTATGTGGAATCCACACAAACATGTGAAATTCCAAAGGCAAATAAAACTGGGCATGTATATCAACCTAAACTAAGGAGAAGGGGTAAGTGTCTGGGACTTCAAAGGGACGGGAAGCAATTCACAGGAAGATGATAGAGAGAAAATGTTTGGTAAGCAAGTGTTTGTTGGGACATGCAGAAACAATGGAGCATGGGAGTTTTAACTGACTTTGCTAGGTCTCTCCGAGCCTCCTGCACCTGGTTCACATCATACTGTAGTTCTTTATGATGGTAGTTCTCCTTCTGGAGGATGTTCTCTATTGAAATTCTTTTAAGCAGTTAGCAGAAAGGTCAAAGTTTCTTCTGGGTCTTTTGGGTCTTGGTTTTTTCCAGCTCAAAACATCTGCATGCCAAAATGGCACATCATGGCCCAATACCCTCTGGATCCCTATAATTCCCACTATTCTAAACCCAACAGTGAACCACTGCCCTGACCCCAGCCTACCCAAAATAAAACCCAGGCTTAACTGAAGGAATTTCGCAAGACACAGTGGAGAAAAGATTAGCAGAAGTACTTTACAACCTATAGAGAAATCATTTAAAATTTTTGAATTTTGGGGTGCCTGGTTAAGTATCTGCCCTTGGCTCAGGTCATGATCCCAGGACCCTGGGATCAACCCCCATGATGGGAGCCTGCTTCTCCCTCTCACCCCTGCTCATGCTCTCTGTCTCTGTCTCTCTCTCTCTCTCTCTCTCAAATAAATAAAATATTTTCCTGAGCTGAGGTTTTATTATTGCAAAGCTGTGCTACTTTCTCCAGGTCAGAGGGCTTCTGTGGGGAGATAGGAGGAAAGCCTGAGTCAGGCAGAGTCTAAACTAAGGACTATATAAATGATCTTACAGCAAGTCAAAGATGGAGTGTGACTTCCTGCAAGAGAATAATTCCCCCATACCCTTTATTTTCCCTCAAAGTTAAAAAGAAGGAGGGAAAGGAAAGGAAAGATGAAAGGAAAGGAAAGAGGGAAGGGAAGGAAGAGGAAAAAAGAAAAAAGTCAACCAAGATAACTATGGAACTCAGGATGTAATGGAGACTGTGAAAAATGAATTAAACCTTATTAGAAACACACGGAAACCTCACTGGAAGAGGAGGGAGTTAAATGAAGCTGAACTAAGTGGCTGACAAACAGCTTCTCTGACTGCAGACCACAGAAAAAAGATAAAGGGAGCTGTATATCAGTGCTGTACTTGTGTTGGTAAATTTAGTATTACATAATACCGGTGAAACAACTTTACAAGTATGCTAAGGTTAAACAAACACACAAATAAGTGTTGGATAATCATTGCCAGATTTCCTACATGTTATAAACAAGGTTTATATATAAACAGGTTATTAACAAGCAGGGCAGGGCTGCTGCTAGAATGAGCCCTGTGGGGCTGGATTTGAGTAGAAGAGATGAGTATGAACTCATGTATCCTTTAACATATGTGCAGATAACAGGTACAGCAATAAATATAAACGTGTGCACACGGGTTAGTGTTTTATGTATATTTCTTCAACTTGTCCACTGAGGGGGTCTAAAACAATAACTTTCATAGCAATAAGCATACCTAACCCCATATTAGGTTTTTTAAAATATAATTTCCCTCTAAAAAGAAACCAGGTCTCCTCTAGGAGTGGAAATTCTATGTCTGCAATGGGGAAATGAACCTGGAGTATCTTCTGGTTCTAGAAAACAGCAAAGTGCTAAAAAAGAAAGGGAACATTGGGAGCATGTCAAAACTACACAGAAGTCAGCTCAGCTCTCAACAGCAAAAACTGGAACAATTGGACCAATTAAAAAAATATGTGTCATAACCCAAAGAGTAATATAAATATGTATTAGTCCAGACGGATATAAATAAATGATTTAATGAAGAAAGAAATGAGATAAAAGGGACAAATCGCCTTTGCAGAATTTAAATAATAAATGAAGAAGAAATGAGGGATATAGAAAATCACCTTTTGAATGACACAGAAGTGATTGCTGCAAGAAAATTCTATATGTGAATGATAAAATTAGTGAGTGAAACTTTAAGGAGAAATAGGATATTTACATAGCCTCAAAATGTCTTTTCTAAAATATTTATTACAGTGGTGGTTTTAACGAATGCCTGCCTTTGTTTTGATAGTCCTTTCTCTGGGAGGTGGAGCTCATTTCTCTTCCCCTTGAATGTAAACTAGACATTAATTCACTTCTAATGAATGGAGGATGGAAGAGAAAAAATAGCAACTTTTCAGTGAAGACATCTAAAAGATGTTGGGGAGGAAAAATTGTATTCTTCCCTTCAAAGTTTCCTTCAGCTGGTCCAAGAATTAAATTGACATGAGACAGATTAACCGGAGAAAATAAAATTTAATTTCATATGTATGAGAGTTCCACATATACGAGAGGCACAAAGACAAAAAAGGTAAAATGAAGTCTATAAGTCATCCTGAGTTAAGGAATGGGAAGGGATCTGGGCCTTCAAAGAGGGGGAGGGAAAATCACAGAGCAATAAGAAGAAAGGTACATGTTTGGTAACTGGATGTTTGTCCTGCCACACAGATGGGTCACTCATATAAAATTTATCTTTGGTGGAGTGCCTGGGTAGCTCAGTTGGTTGAACGTGTGACTCTTGATTTCAGCTCTGGTCATGATCTCAGAGTCATAAGATGGAGCCCCATGTCAGGCTCCACACTCGTGGGGAGTCTGCTTGAGATTCTCTCTTTCCATCTCTTTCTGTCCCTCCCCCTGCTTGTGCATGCTCTCTCTCTCTTTTTAAAATAAATAGATAAGTCTTTTTAAAAAAATTTTGTCTCTGGCAATAACTCTTATTCTGGGAAAGATCTCCAATTTAGATCCCCCTATGTAGTTAAGGGAGGGGAAAGTTTCTCTTGAGCCCACAGAGTCTTGATTGCCTTCAGCTCAAAACAGTCTACAAACTAGAGAGGCACATCTTGGGGAGACTTTAACCAAGTAATCATGGTTTACTACACCAATGACGCCATGTTGGTATCATGAGTATACTGGGTGTCCTTACATGATGTGATGAGAGAGGTACTTCAACTGTATGAAAGTCTTCCTCCCAAACCATAAATCTATTTGAATCATGGCATAATATTATCACACTGAGAAGACATTCCACAAAATACCAGAACAGTGCTTTTCAAAAATGTCAAAGTCATGAAAAACAAGGATAGTCTGAGAAAGTATCTCAGATGAGAAAAGACTAGAGATATATATTGATCTTTAAAAAAGAAAGAAAGTTGCCCCCATTTGTAGATGTAAATATAATAAAAGATGAGCAAGATCTTGAAAGGAAAAATCCTATAGTTAAAGAGAACAACTAAAAACCATAAAACATCAGTGAAAGAAACTGAAGATGACACAAATAAATACAAATATATTCCATGTTCATGGATTAGAAGAACTGATACTGTTAAATGTCCATACTACCCAAAAATAATTGTGTTATGCAACTAAAACAATGTGTTATTTTTGTAACAACAACAAAGTCTCTGAAATAGGAGGCTCTGGGTATGTGCATGAATGTATGTGAACTTCAGTATGGCAAATAAGGAGATATCAACCAAAATATTCTAGAATTATTAGCTTTCCAAAAGGAGAACGATGATAATGATGGTGATGATGATGATGATGATGATGTCACTATCGAAAAAGTAAATTACGGATATATTAAAAATCTTAATATAAAAAGAAAATCTCCAAGGACTTGAGGTAAAGAAGGGTTTCTTGTCCAAAACACAAAAAGCATAAATCATGATGAAAAGTGAGTAAATAAAACTACAACAATTCAGGGTGGAAGCAAAACAAGAGGTAACTGAAACACCAAAATAAAACAAAACAAAATCAGAATGGGAGAAGATATTTGCAACAAATGTTTAACAATAAAAACAGAATGCATGTGTTCATGAAACTTCTAATTCCAGATATGGGTTAAATTTCAGATGTGGGTAGGTTAGGGTTTGATTTCTGTTTTCTGAAATTCTCTTACATTGCCTTCAGCTTAGTACTGAGGTTGGTTTTCGCCATGGCCACTATAGCTACTAATTCTAGCTGTAGCTTAGTTCACAAATATGATGAAAGGGAAGGTCATATTTTACATTCATAAAAGAGCCTCTAACTTAATGTTGATGGTTCCACACATGAATCAAGCCCTGGTTAAGGGACATTTCATGGGCTGATACAATCAGGAATGGAAGTGTTCTTATGGGTTCAGATTTACCATAGTGAGCCCTGCAGTCTCCACCAAAATCTCAAGGTTGCCATCAAGCCAGGGATAGCTAGAATGGCTGCCAGATAGGCAATCCCAATGTCCACTATAGGATCTCAATATGTTTTGATCAAAATTTGTTAGCAGATATCTTTGGA
Source organism: Enhydra lutris kenyoni (assembly GCF_002288905.1). NCBI lineage: Eukaryota > Metazoa > Chordata > Mammalia > Carnivora > Mustelidae > Enhydra > Enhydra lutris. Next base: position 11,223,522 of record NW_019154106.1, read on the forward strand.
AAAATAAAAAAAAAAGATTTGTTTAATTATAACATATTAGAGGAGAAAAGTAGAAATAATGAAAAAGGATAATACAAATGTTACTATAAATCACTTTTTTTCTGGAGAAGTCTATAGGCACCTACCATTTGCTTTGTGTACTGTATCAGACTCCTAATCAAACTCTTCTTCACAAACTCCTTGCAATACACTCTACATTGCAACCAAAAGGATATCTATAAATTTCAAGCAAGTGTATGCCCGGTCCATATTTTCCCAGTGGTATTGGAGTGTGGGAGTGGGAACGTGACTTGTGGCTTACCAGTCTCTGAGGTATAACCACAGCCAATTTCAAGCCACCCTGAAAATTTAAAATCAGCTCTCACAAGTCTATATAACCCAGCTCAACACCACTACATAGAATTTTCAATTGTTTCTGAAGACTCATAGAGTTGTCTGTCTTATGATCTCCTGTGATGTGTATACTTTCCCTCTCTCTCTAAAGTTTTATCTTGCCATCTGCCCCTCAGACATCATAGATACACTAAACTCTTTGTTACTTCCCTGAATATCCCCAATTCTCCCCAGCTTAAAGACTTTTGCATGCATCCCCCTTCATCATGCCAACTCTAGTCATCTTTATGAGTTCGGTTTAGAAGTCTTCTAAGAAAAAAATGTTATCCCCTCTTGCCTGAGTTAGAAACTCTTCCTACATCTTCCCAGAATCCTATACTTTTCCTATCATAGCCTTTATCACTCCATGTTGTAATCACATATTTCCATAGGTCTATATCTCTTACTATGAGCAACTTGAGAGCAAAAACCTCCGTCATTCTCTATCATACATTAAACTTCTACCACAGCACATGCACATAGTTGACATTCTCCAGATATTGTTGAATGGATTAAAAATCAGATTAGAATACATATATATACACATACACACATATATATGTATATATATATAAAATGAGTGTGTATGTGTGTGCATGCTCTGGCGAGGCAACAACTAGTAGAGAAGAGTGTGAAAGAATTTTTGCATACATGGTGAACAAGAAGCTAAGAGTAGCCTATGGGTATGAACTTATGGACATTATGAATGACACAGTTTAGTATCAAGAGAAGGGAATTCATTTATAAATGTGAAACATAAGCACTTTAGCAGTAGATAAATCAGGAATCACATATATCAGAAGGAGGTTTAACATCAAAATGCCACCTTGAAAAGATAACCATTAATATCCCTAGGGGATAGGAGGAGCCACACAGAAGTGAGGGTTTCTGCCATCTTCCCTGCACATCTCACCACCACCCCACCTCAGCCTTAGCAGCAGCAACAGCACCAATAACAACGCCAGCATTATTTAGTACTTGTAGGTCTATTTTGCCTCATTACAACTGATAAGGTCATTGATATTTTTTTAAGATTTTATTTTATTTTATTTTATTTATGTATTTATTTAGAGAGAGAGCACAAGCAGTGGGAGGGGCAAAGGGAAAGGGAGTGAGAGAACCTCAAGCAGACTCTGAGCTGAACATGGAGCTCAATGTGGGATTCAGTCCCAGGACCCTGAGATCTTGACCTGAGCTGAAATCAAGAGTAGGTTTCTTAACCGAGTGAGCCACCCAGGTACCTGAAGGTCATTGATATTATCACACGTCTTTTATAGATGAGGAGAAACAGATCAGGGAGATTAAGTAACTTGCTCAAATTCACACAGGTAATAAGTGACAGTTATCAAAATTTAAAACCAGATCTGTGAGATTCCAAAGACTTATTTTTTACTTCTCTGTTTTGCAGTTTCTCACCAACCTTTGAAGAACAAATGTTGATACTGCTCTCAAAGTCCCCAGTCTACACCATCCTTTATGTATCAGGGCATATTGGAATCTCAGCAGCTGACTGAAACAAAATCTCTGAGGCTTGACCCTCCCCACCTCAAATGTAGTAAAAATGTATCTTGAAGATAATGATAGATTTTTATTTGAGTTTTTACAATGCTGATGTCAGCTAAAGTCAGGAAGTGTTTTTCTGTAATTAAAAAAATATATGACTCATTTTCTTTTTCAGTGGGTGATTGGGAGTTGGGTTTAGAGAAAATTCATAAAACGGGAATTTTTCTATTTGCCTTCTTTAAACCTTATTAGGCAGCGGAATAGGTAGGTAAGAAGAAAGACACTGATTTTGCGAACAACTTTGGAGCGGTGATCACAGACGTTACAAAACCAAGAATGTCTAAAGAAGTATATTTTTCCTTCCATATCCAAACATACTAATGGGGTTTATAATTGGAACAGAAGAAAATTGAGTCAAATATTCAAGTTTCTCATGATTGGTGCCCTAAGAGAGCAGGATTGCGTTTTGCAGGCTCCCATCCTCCCGAGTTCTTGGATGAAGCTCTCACTCACTGGAAATTTAAGCTTGAACTTCCTTGCTCTCAGACTTATTTTCATCAGGAGGCATTCCTGTTTGTACAGAATTGGAAGGAGTGGAAATCACCTGGAAAATAAAATATCAATGTCCAAGAATAGGATCATCACCTCCCTCTTCTTCCAACCCTTCCTCAATTATCATGATCATCACCAATAACATGTGATTGCTGATCATTACTGTGCTGAAGTTTTATGTACATGATCCTCACAACAAACATTAGAGGAGCATGAAAATGTTTTCATCTTATACTTGAGTTACTTAAAATCTGGAAAGAATTCATAATTTTTTCCTGGCTATACAACTAAAAACTGATAAGTTATGAGTAAATAATTGAACCTAATTATATCTGAATAAAAATGTACTAAATGTTATTATAATATTTATTATTTTGTACTAATGTATTATTATTGATATTTTAATTTATTGATTATTATACTAATTATATTACTATAACATGATACTATGATTTTATACATGTATTGAATATTATATTAAATACACTGTTTCCTCATTTTTCCAGCCTTGATTCCATCCCACATATTCACACCATCTCTAACTCCAGGAACCCCACAAATCATTACTGCATAATTGTGTATTTCCAATTCTGGGACTCAGTGAGAACCTCAAACCCTAGCAGTCCATGTGAATTATTAGTTATGGAAACAAACCCACCTCAGTCGAATTACGTGAGTTTTCTACGCACCACATGGCTGAGACAGAGATGCTTATGCACAATTCCAACAAGGTAAGGATCAGCATTAGGGACATCAGGCCCTAGGGGATATGATGTCTCATATCAAACCCAACACAAACATTCAGAGGGGAAAAAGTGTCATCAGGAAACCAAATATAACGTCTCCTGCCCTTAGAACAAAGTGAACCACAGATTAGGTTTAAGACATAGACATACACAAACACTCTACAAGAGACAATTTGCCAACCTAAAAACATGGAAATACTTTCCCTAGAGAGAGATACTTTGCATTTATCAATGCACGTGAGGTAGTCATGGGTAAAGAAAATGTAGAGGCGAAATGCTGATACTCTCATTAACATCTACTAATTTAAATCATAGCAAACTAGGCAGACAAGTAGGCAGTTAAGGAAAATAGACAAAAATGACCCCTCCACCATTTCATTAATGGAATTTCATTAGCGGTTTTATGCATTTACACCATCGCTAGCAACCAAACACTAAATGGAAATATTAAACACAAAATCACTAGACTAGCAATTCCTCTGTTATCACTGAGGCACCTTGAAGAAGCAAATATAAAATTGCTCCAGAAGGAAAATACTATGAAATCCACAGGAATAAAAAATCAGACCAATATAAATATAAACTTATATAATTAAAAATACAACTTAGTATGCCTCCATCAGAAAGGATGAATACCCAACTCTTGTAGCAACATGGACGGGACTGGAAGAGATTATGCTGAGTGAAATAAGTCAAGCAGAGAGAGTCAATTATCTTATGGTTTCACTTATTTGTGGAGCATAACAAATAGCATGGAGGACAAGGGGAGATGGAAAGGAGAAGGGAGTTGGGGGAAATTGGAAGGGGAGGTGAACCATGAGAGACTATGGACTCTGAAAAACAATCTGAGGGTTTTGAAGGGGCGGGGGTGGGAGGTTGGGGGAACCAGGTGGTGGGTATTGGAGAGGGCACGGATTGCATGGAGCACTGGGTGTGGTGCAAAAACAAGGAATACTGTTATGCTGAAAATAAGAAAAAATAAATAAAAAAAAACAAACAAATACAAAAATTAAAAAAAATACAACTTAGGACAAAATGATGCACAAACTTCTATGCCAGCACACAGGAGTTAGTCAGTAAAAATAGATCACAAAAAAGGTCATCATGGAGAAAAAAGGTAAATTTGAAGGAAAATCTTAATTCTAATTGGACCTCAGAAGGAGAATTTCTAACACAAACAATAAAGTCATTTGAAAAGGTTAAGGAACTTCCCTCTAAAAGGAAGACAACCGCCAAAATTCAGAAGTCAGTCTTGATTTGAAAATCCCAAACTACAAAGAACACTGCATTTCTCCCAAGTAAGTTTTATTAAGGAAGATGTGAAATAATTTTTTTTTCAATTTAACTGCTATGGAGAGTGTAATAGTAGTAATAATCAATATTAATAGTATAACACAATGTGCATGGTCTCAACAGTTCATCAAATATTAACTTGTTTAATTCTTACACCAACTCTGTAAGAATGAAACTATTATCATCCTCTTTTGAAAGATGAGCAAATTGAAGCACAGAAAGATTGTCTAATTTGACCTTCATTACAGAGCTAATACATGGCCAAGCCCAGATTCAAGTCAAGGTTACATGATACCTGATACATTATTCTTCTGTACATTTTGGGTTGTTTGAAATATTTTATAATTAAACATAATTTTGGAAAACATACGTTTGAAAAGATGCCCACGTAAATGCATAATTCCTGTGACTGTGAAGACTCACAGTTCTTGAAAGACTGCTTATTAACTGCTAAATTTACTGAGAGAAAAACAAACCCAACTAGAGCCACAGTAGCGCTGGCAATATTCATTCCAAAAGTGTTTTGCACCTAAAAAAAGAATAGGAATTTTCATTTAATATAGGAAGCACATCCTTCCTTCCTTTGGTGGTGGTTCATTTAAATAAATATCGATTTAAGGTTCTTTACACACCCAGAATCATCTTAGATGCTGGACACACATCACAGAATAAAGATCCATACCCTCATGGAGCTTACATTCTAGCCGCAAAGACAAAGAAAACAATTAAGCATACAAATTGGTAAACTACGTAGTATTTTTAAATAAGTATTACGGCTAATGGAGTGGAGAGAGGAGGACCTGGACATCCAGAGAGAAGCAGAAGTTGTAGTGTTAATAGGAATGAGGCCCAGGAAGATGCAGTGAGGAGCCCGATACAGGACGGGATCCTGGAACTCCAGGATCATAACCCAAGCCAAAGGCAGTTGCTTAACCAACTAAGCCACCCAGGTGCTCAGAAGTCTTCAGTAATCTTAAGGAGAATAGTTATGGAGATGGGATAGAGAAGAAAATAAAGCCTTTAGGAATGAGTTTAATTGAAACTGTATATATTTTTTCTATTTAGAGCAGTAACTGGATGCTTATAGGCTGATTAAAAAGATCTAGCAGAAAGACATTTGGAATGGTGCACTTGGATGGAAAAAAAAAAAAAAAGAACCGAATCTAGTATTCAAGGAGGGATACCTGCTTTGAAGAAAATAGTAGAGAGGTCACCTGCTGTAAGAGGTTAGAATGAAAAGAGAAATGGTACAGATCTGGTCCACTAAGTGGATATTAGAGTGGGGGTCTGAACGTTCTTCTCCAGTGGCTTGCGTTTCTCAGAATAGGAAGCAAGGTCATCAACAGAGAATAACGGTGAGAGAAAAGGGATTGGTGTCCAAGGTGGCCGTCCAGGGAGGGGGCAGAGAATGAGCTAGAGAAGCTGTGTAGCTGGGCAGATGATTTAGAGAGAACACATAATAGGGGCATGGTAAGTGTTTAATGAATCACTGAAGGGATAGAACTTTTTGCTTTCAGTTGTGGAATCAGTGGTAGAAAGTGTATGCTCTAAGTAATTAGAATTCATCAAGTTTCACAACACACAAAAATCAAGAAGCCTTTTTCTGAGCTTCAGATTCATCAACTATTAAAGGTAACCAACCCAATAATCACTCGAATCTCTATGACTTTCTGACAATTTACCATCTGAGTGCTTTAAGAAAAGAGAATTAATTTTCTTGTGCATTACATGAGACTTGGTGTCTCAGTTGGATTCACCAACCTCTACTCTCCTGCTATTAATAGATAATTTATTTCAAGTCCTATGATCATAGGAAGACAAGAAGAACTGCCACTTACCAGTGCTCTTATGGGTTTTCTCCCAGCTGCAACAGATAAGGATTCTGAAACAATGAACTGCTTGAACACAGGAAACAAAGCAGATTAGAGAATACTAAGTCTCAACTATTTTTTCTTAGTACTCTTTGGATTAGTAGCTATTTAGCAATGGTTGTACAAAGATTCTTTTTTAAATTAACATTCTACCACATGGAATTATAATTGATGTCGTTCATTTTATAGCAATGAAATTTTAAATTCATTAAAATTTTGAGCAAATATATATTACCATTATGTTTTATGTCTGGCTTTTTATAGGTTACATGAGTGTGCATACTTTAAAAGTATAATAAATACATATATTTAATGTAACATAATTTATATTTATAGTAAATGTAGATAACATTTATTTATATGCACATTCATATGTAACATTATTCTCATGTTCTTACCCAGGCTTCAGATAAGGGTTTGATTCATGGATTAGATGTTTGTTTTTTTTTTTTAAGATTTTATTTATTTATTTGACAGAGAAAGAGATCACAAGTAAGCAGAGAGGCAGGCAGAGAGAGGAGGAAGCAGGCTCCCCGCTGAGCAGAGAGCCCGATGCGGGGCTTGATCCCAGAACCCTGGGATCATGAGGTCATGAGACCTGAGCCAAAGACAGAGGCCTTAAACCACTGAGCCACCCATGCACCCTTAGGTTAGATTTTCTTAAAGAACTTCTGCAAATCTGTCTATATTGAAATGTCCACTAATTTTTTAAATAATTATTTTTGATAAGCTATTGTTTTCATGACTCTGATTTGATAAATTGAATTCTCTACAAGTTCATGGTTTTCTTAAAACTTCATTCTGTTTTATGTCTCATGTATCTTACAACCCTTTATCAAACCACTCCTAGGGTTTGAAGGCAAACGTCAAAATCATGGAGAGCTAAAGCTTGCTACATAAATTCAATTCTTGAATTCTGACTGAACATGAAGGAACGGGTTTTGAATTCCACTTCAGATAACAAAGTGGTTATCACAAGAAACTCCAGGCTCATTAGAGCCTCATGGTCAAGAGCATATGCTCTGTGTCTTGATGCCATCTTAACTTGTATTCATTCTGTATCCTGAGGCAAACTGTCACACCCCTCCTTGCCTGCATTTCTTTTTCTGTAAGATAGAGATGTTCATATCGCCATGTCACTGATCTTATAGTTATATGGGGATAAAATGAAATAACACATGGTAAGGTACTAGATATGAGCCCAGCATACATAAAGCACCTATTAAAAACAGCTAAGGTTTTTATATATTTTTTCCACTTAATTTCCTAGTGACCCAATGAGAATGTCCTTGTATTATTTCTACTATCCTAGGAAACTGGAGGGCAAGAGCTGAAATATCTTTTCCAAAGGCACATGGTTTAATAAGGATTAGTAAGAGGAAGATCGGTAAATAGAAGGAATCACACATCAGTGTGTGTAGATAGCAGGGTCTGTATACAGAAGAAAGAGGAGGGAGACAAGGATATAGTAAGGCCAGATAAGAAACGCTTTGTTCCATGTCATGGATCTTAGACTTTGCTCCGCTGGTGATACAGAGCCAGAGAAAAGCTTCTGGCAATGGGAATCCAACAGTCAGACTTGAATCTTAGTCTTGAGGATGCCTTAAAAGAGTGAGCTCTAGTTCCCTGACCACTTTTTTTCAACAAACTGACCTCAGCTTTCTGAGAAAAGACTATTCCTTTCCAGTTGAATAATTGAGACTCTTTATTATTCTCTTTTCTACAATATGGAAATTTCCCATTTAGATAGGATTCATGATGCAGAGAAAATGTGTACTCCTGATTTTCTGGAAAAAAAATCCAGATTCTAGCTAGGTCATCTAAATGATCATATTAACTACTTAAACATTTCAGAAATGTTAAATCCAAATTACATGTGTTAGACTATATCCAGAAACTGAATATAATCTTTTGTCAGAACATGAGATCTGATTTGGGTCAAGAAATTTTGACCAGATGATGAGCAATTTTGTTTTACAGGACATCTGAAGGTCAATGATTTTGGAAAAAAAAAAAAAAAAGTATGAATAAATCAGAGCCCAAAATTTGCTATAAATTTTTCTTCTTCATTTGCCAATTACACGTTCCATTTACCATTTTCAGCTAACCCTTCCCATCTTTGATATGTCATGGTAGCACCTTTGTTTGAGACCAAACACATATAAATTCTCGAAGTTCTAATACCAGAATCTACAAACAAAACAAGCCCTACCTAATTAACAAATACTTCCTACTAATCACCTTTTAAAAAAATGAACCATCAGGTAGGTGATGGTCAAATAACAAAGCTAAATAAATAAATTTTAAGATCACCTAGGACCAAAGCCTATTTTATTGATTACATTTTGACCTAGATAGGGGAAATCAATCTTCTGATTTCCAGACTGTGACCAGCAGGCAAATCTCTTATGTCTCAAACCAGGACTCTCTTGGCTACACAAGACAATTCACCAATACTCAGTTTTCATTTGATTTTCTTAGTATCCATAACACCTGGGTTTAATACATGAATACATTAACTTTATGTTTGGGACTTAAGTTGTAGTCAGAAAATGGGATTTCTCTTAGTCAGAAAGGCACTTTGTTTTTAAAACGTGTAAAGATTACAAAACAAACCCATAGCAGGCAATCTTCAAATCACCTAAGAACGACACTATAATAATCCAACACATTTCTAGCAGTGGTATCTATGCAGTGATCTCTGGTCAGGGGAATACGAATACTCACAAATATAGGGCCCCACAGTGGATAGGCTGTGTAGAAGATAAAGAAAAACAGACTGAAGAAATGGGATATGTTTCTTAAGGAACCTAGAAAAACACCTAGAACCAGAATAATTGCTCCACTCAGGATCTGGACGGCCTGTAAGAAGCAGGGGGGGAAAGGCATAATGGGCATATACTAATGTACATGGAGAAGAGACCATTTTCATTTCCTTCAGAAAGCAGGTATCATTGCTTGAAATGATTATAAAGTCAACTAATTTAACTGGGTTAGGGCTTACATTTGGAGGTTTTCATCCCATGCTATCACCATGGATCCCAGGGGCAGCCCTTCATCTCCACCTCTCCCCCTGCTCCTGTTTATTCTCACAAACCCCTTCCACAAAGTGGCAGAAGAGTAGAGGCAACATGGCTGACCTCATAGATAAGGTCAATCATCTTCCTGGCATACTTTAGGGCCATAATATGATGGGGAAGGCACCCAGACATTAAACAACAGTTCATTAAGCCTTTCCTCAACACAATTTTTAAATTTAAGATACGGAGTATGAGTTCATAAGAACTCAGCCTCCTGATGTGCCGCTCAGACTGGAGTCCATTCTCCAATGTTTCCTACTCTCCAAGTCTAAAGTAGATCCTGGTCTTTTCTTTAAAAAGTACATTATTGACTCAGTATTGAATAACTTAGATTCCCCCTGATGGGAATAAACAAGGTTTTTCATATGATAGGTATTTTCTTCTATCTTAAACCTTTTTTTAAACTAAGGTTGACATACCCCAAAGGCTTGTAGTTTCTCCTTCAGGTGATTTTGCAATTCATTGATGGGCTGGTAGACAGAGTTATTTATCACCTCTGGTTCCGCCTGGCTTGCTGGGGGATCACCTGCTGAGGCTATCCCAGGTTCTTCATTACCAACTCCTTGGGAGGCCATCTGGGGTTATTGATGGCTGTCACAAAAAAAGAAGTCCAAAGGATTGACGTTTTCCCCTTTACTGTTAGCTAAAAATTTTTGAGTGTAACAGAAATGTTTGATTCAAAATGACTTCAAAATGGCGCAACAATTTACATCGTTGAGTTTCATTTTGTCTTGGAGTAGTAATCATTAGACTATTGTTGTAAGTCTGGGTGTCTCATTTAACCTTGAAACAGTGAAGAGTGATTCCCTTCTCTTTTTTATATACAGGTATGCATTATTACACAGGCTCCTCTCTCTGCAAATCTGTCCTAGACAACCAGACAGATGGCTTCACTGAGCAGTGAACTCTTAGGTGAGGAAGATGCCTTTGGTCATATTCCTATAATAACAATAGGTATAATTTATTGAGTACTTACTGCTACCCAAACGTCGTCTAGTTCCTGCAAACGAGTGAACATATTTAATGCTCCTGACAGTCTATGTTGGAATATTATTCCCACTTTAAAGATGAGGAAATGGAAGCATAGAGAGGTTAAACCACATACCCAAACTTACACCTTTCATAAATGAATTCAACTCTACTAGAGACATTCTACTTTAAGGTCCAACATTTTTTTTTAAATCATTATGTTGCATAGTATTATAGGGGAAGATAGCCTTCTGGGCAGCCATATAGCTGTGGATAGTTTACTCACCACGGAAGAGCCAAGTCGGAGTCTTAATTTGGCCATTTACTAGTTGAGTGATCTAGGAATGGGAACCTCAGTGTTCACATATGTAAATGGAAATAATTTTAATTTCATATTAACTTTACAAGGGGCAACTTTGATAAGGTATGAAGTCCCTAACCTAACAAACGGTTGCTAAATGTTGACTTTAACTTACACTCTACCTTGTGTCAAAAAGACTTAAAGTATCATATATAAAGATCACCAAACAACCACCACAATCATTGCAACTAAAAAATACATTATCACTAAAATATACACAGTATGTTCAATCTTGGACAGTATAACTTCATAGTATAAAAACTGATGGGGCGCCTGGGTGGTTCAGTGGGTTAAAGCTTCTGCCTTCAGCTCAGGTCATGATCCCAGAGTCCTGGGATCAAGCCCTGCATCGGGCTCTCTGCTCAGAGAGGAGTCTGTTTCTCCCTCTCCCCTCTGCCTGCCGCTCTCCCTGCTTGTGCTGTCTTTCTTTTTCAAAAAAACAAATAAAATCTTTAAAAATAATAAAATAAAATTTCTCCATTGAGAAAAGTGTGTGTGTGTGTGTGTACATATTTAAAGATTTTATTTTTTTAAGTGATCTCTACACCCAATGTAGGGCTCAAACTCACAACCCAAAGATCAAGAGTCACATGCTCCACTGACTGAGCCAACCAGACACCCTGGGAAATATGCATATATTTTAGATAAGATATCTACTGCTTTAAAATGTATGTAATGTGGGGAGCAGCGCTCCTTCATGATCAGAAGCTGCTTGCCTGTTACTCCAGCTTCATGCCTCCCCCTCCCTATCTCATAGCTCCATCCAGCCATGGTTTCTTTCTTTTAATTCCCCAAGCATCAAGCTCTCAAAAGTCTCAAACCCTCCTTCTCAGTATTATTCCTCTCTTCTTGAACACGTTGTCCCTCAGGCTCCACCTAGATAATGTCTGGTCTTTTTCCAGACTGACCCTTTGCCCACATCCACACTTTTCATGCAGGAAGCCCTCTTCAGTCCTGCCCAAGTCTGGAGGAAGCTCCCTGTTATTAAGAATGTCTTCTTCCCTTTTTATACCACTTACCCTTCTAAGCCTCCAGTGACTGCAAGCTCAGCTGTATCTGCTGTCTTCCCAACATAAGACGTCAGTGCCTATGTCGGTGTCTGTCACACGCTGGACACTCAGGGAATACATGCTTAACAAATAAATAAATTTTTGGTCCAGCTCAGTGGAGCCATGCTGTACTGAAAATCTGTTTTCAAGGATTGGAGCCTCTCCTACAGAGAAACTCCAGAGTACTTCTAGAGGGGGGGAAATTGAGTCTAACCACATCATTTAATAATGATTTTTTTGAATAATTATAATTACCAGGGAGAATTTTCAGCCTTTAGGCAAAATAAATTATGTTCAATAATTTGCTCAATTTAGGTTTTGTTTGTTTGTTTGTTTTTTATTTTTTATTTATTTTGTTTGTTTGTTTTTTAGTGAGAGAAGTGTAGATTTTCTGAGAACCCCAGTTAAGTTCACCCATCTGGCTTTTATTCTGTGTCAGGCATTGTTCTAAGTGTTTTACTCATTCAACCCATTTATCCCTCACATATCCACATAAATAAGTACTACTCTTGTGATCCTTTCCATTTTACAGGCAGGAAAGAGTTATGTCACTTCCCAAAAAACACACAGCCAACAACTGAGGAGAGAGGAATCAGAACCTGGTAACCCGGCTCTAGGGTGTCATTATGATCCCTCTGAGCTTATGCAGAAACCCACTCACTAAATCCCAGGCTTCAAGTGTGTCCAGACCATCCCATTCCCAGAGCTGGCAGCCAAACTTGGAGGCAGCCCCTTGGATTTAATACATCTCAGGGGTGCATGCCTGTGTGTGTGCGTGCACATGCCTATGCATGTCCATGCCCGTGTCTTCCCAAAGAAATAACTATATAATTATATCTAACATTTTGGCACCAGGGAACAATCAAATTCTAAAGAGAAGCCATGCTCTTCTCTGAAATTCCAAATCTCTATATAGCAACCATACAGAAAACTCTGCAGACATCCTCATGGCCCACTGGGGGGCACCCCAAGCAGGTAATTAAAAAGGAGGCTTTCCAATATTGAAAAAGAAAGCCAAAGTTGGTGGCATCACAATTCCGGACTTCAAGCTCTATTACAAAGCTGTCATCATCAAGACAGCATGGTACTGGCACAAAAACAGACACATAGATCAATGGAACAGAATAGAGAGCCCAGAAATAGACCCTCAACTCTATGGTCAACTAATCTTCGACAAAGCAGGAAAGAATATCCAATGGAAAAAAGACAGCCTCTTCAATAAATGGTGTTGGGAAAATTGGACAGCCACATGCAGAAAAATGAAATTGGATCATTTCCTTACACCACACACGAAAATAGACTCAAAATGGATGAAGGATCTCAATGTGAGAAAGGAATCCATCAAAATCCTTGAGGAGAACACAGGCAGCAACCTCTTCGACCTCAGCCGCAGCAACATCTTCCTAGGAACATCGCCAAAGGCAAGGGAAGCAAGGGCAAAAATGAACTATTGGGATTTTATCAAGATATAAAGCTTTTGCACAGCAAAGGAAACAGTTAACAAAACCAAAAGACAACTGACAGAATGGGAGAAGATATTTGCAAATGACATATCGGATAAAGGACTAGTGTCCAAAATCTATAAAGAACTTAGCAAACTCAACACCCAAAGAACAAATAATCCAATCAAGAAATGGGCAGAGGACATGAACAGACATTTCTGCAAAGAAGACATCCAGATGGCCAACAGACACATGAAAAAGTGCTCCACATCACTCGGCATCAGGGAAATACAAATCAACACCACAATGAGATATCACCTCACACCAGTCAGAATGGCTAAAATTAACAAGTCAGGAAATGACAGATGCTGGCGAGGATGCGGAGAAAGGGGAACCCTCCTACACTGTTGGTGGGAATGCAAGCTGGTGCAACCACTCTGGAAAACAGCATGGAGTTCCTCAAAATGTTGAAAATAGAACTACCCTATGACCCAGCAATTGCACTGCTGGGTATTTACCCTAAAGATACAAACGTAGTGATCTGAAGGGGCACGTGCACCCAAATGTTTATAGCAGCAATGTCTACAATAGCCAAACTATGGAAAGAACCTAGATGTCCATCAACAGACGAATGGATAAAGAAGATGTGGTATGTATACACAATGGAATACTATGCAGCCATCAAAAGAAATGAAATCTTGCCATTTGCGACGACGTGGATGGAACTAGAGGGTATCATGCTTAGCGAAATAAGTCAATCGGAGAAAGACAACTATCATATGATCTCCCTGATATGAGGGAGAGGAGATGCAACATGGGGGGTTAAGGGGGTAGGAGAAGAGTAAATGAAACAAGATGGGATTGGGAGGGAGACAAAACATAAGTGACTCTTAATCTCACAAAGCAAACTGAGGGTTAATGGGGGGAGGGGGGTTGGGGGGGTGGGATTATGGACATTGGGGAGGGTGTGTGCTGTGGTGAGTGTGTGAAGTGTGTAAACCTGGCGATTCACAGACCTGTACCCCTGGGGATAAAAATATATTATATGTTTATAAAAAATAAAATTTAAAAAAAAAAAGGAGGCTTTCTCTGAAGAGGGAATTTATAGGGTTTACCTTGGAGGCTTCAGGCCTTGGAAGATGTCTTGCCTCTGAAGTCAAGTAGGAGACACTCGATAATGATGGCTAGAATGTCTTTTCTGGAAAACTGCAGCCTCTTCTGACTCCAACTTAACGTGCCTTTGCCTTGTGCAACAGTGTAGAGGAGTCAGTGGAAACGTGTTGGCTGGAGAGCGTGCTAAGACCACTCTGAGTTCACTGTGCTTCCTGAAGGCTTACCGTTGATTAGGAAAAACTGGCAGCAGGAGTAACTGTCTTCTGGCTTTGAGACATTGCCCAACGCATTGTTGGAACAAGAAATACAAGCAGGACATACAGGGAGGTGGGTGGGAAAGCACTGGGGATGGGCATCGAAGAATTATGTCAAAAAACAAAGAACAAAGTCAGTAAGAGCAGTGTCTAGATGAGGGAGAGTGGTCCCATGCCTCACATTCAGGTCTTACAGGCTTTGAAAGGCTAGTTAAGTTGCCAACATTATAGGTACAAAAAGTATACAAATTGTAGTTTAAATACATTGAATGATTGCCGTGGAGGGGTCATCACTCTACATGTTCTACATGCATTGACCCACCTCCTCCTGTGCTAACTCCAGACCAAGGAACAACTGTTAGCCCAATTTCATAGAAAAGAAGACTATCGCAGGGAAATGTTAACCAGCTTTCCTAACATCAGTCCATACCTGGCCAGGCTGTGTGCAACTTCAGGCTCTGGGTACCATGAGGTGCCGAGCAGTGCCTGTTACCCCCAGTGTGATTTTAATAACACCTCCCTTCATTTTCAGAGGTGTCCCAGCTTAGAAGATGAATTATTGTGAAAATTAATAAAAAGAAACCTTGTTTAAAATGGTATTTGGAAAGGGGCACCTGGGTGGCTCCATTGGTCAAGCACCTGCCTTCAGCTCAGGTCATGATCTCAGGGTCCTGGGATGGAGCCCCAATTCAGGCTCCCTGCTCAGTGGGAATCCTGCTTCTCCTTGTCCCTCTTCTTTTTATCTCTGCTTGTGCTCACTTTCTCATGCTCTCTCCCTCAAATAAAGAAACGAACAAACAAATCTTTAAAATAAAATGGTGTTGGGAGGTCAAAGCAGGGAGCTCTCACACCCTACCACTTCTCAGGATTTCAGACCCCACAAGAAGAGACCTACCTTCTCAAGCTACTTTACCTACTTTACTACCCAGTTCGAGGAAGAAAGGTGCGTCCCTAACAGCGGCCCAGCCAACGAGAGACAGTCACAACTCAGCCAATAAGGAGGCCCTATACTTGGAACTCCTTCTTTAGTCCAATGGACTTTGTGCTTATGACAGCTCTCCCCCAGCTCCCCCCCAGCTTCCTCTCTAAAAGAGCGGTCTTCCCTCCGTTGGTCTGCCTTGGCTGTGGTTTGTTGTAGCTTGCTTTTCTCAAGTTGTAATTCTCTACCATTCCCAAATAAACCCCTTTCTGCTGGTAAAATGACTGGTAGTTTCATTTTTAAGGTTAACATGACATAATCATCCTCAATAGGTAAGTGTCCTTAAGTAGGTGGTGGAACGATCAGAGCCAAGAGACAGTAAGGAAATAAGTAACGTGAGGATTCGCACTGCCATCTTTAGGACAGTCACAGGGCAGGGCTGGTGAGGAAAGGCTGGAAAGGGAAGTCTGTGAGGAAGAGGAGAATGTTCCTAACAAATTGGGTGAGGTTCTAATTCTAGAAACTGGAGAAGAAGTGGGAACTTGGTCACAGAAAAGAGAAAAAGAGGGATGGATATGATGACCCAAGGAGAGCTCTGGGAGGCTGTGAACTTGGGCACTGGATATAAAGTGAGCAAAAGTCCCGCAGCCAGTAACAATATGCAGGAGCTCTGAGATCACGGCTGGCACCTGAGCCTGGGACAGATGCAGGGGAGCGGGGGATGACAGAGAAATTCTAACCGTAAATCATGAGGAAATAGCTAACAGGATGGCAACAAAAATATATTTCTCCTGTTTCACTTTAACCAGAGCCATTGCAAATGGAATACTGAAGAAGAAACAGGAATAGGAGGGGGAGTGGGGAAGGGAAGGGGAGGAGGAAGAGAGAGGAGAACAGAGAGGAGGAGGAGGAAAAAGAGTGGGGTAGGGAAGGGGAGGAGAAGAAGAGGAAGAGGAGGGGGAGAGGAAGAAAAAGAAGATGATGACAAAGAAGAGGAAGTGAGGAGAGGCGGGGGAGGCTTGGGAGAAGAGGAGAAGGGCAGAGTGAAGGGAGGAGGAAGAAGAGAACGGAGAAAAGGAGGGGCAACAAGGGGAGGGAAAGGGAGGAGGAGGAAAAGTGAGGGGAAAAAAGGAGGGGAGGGGAGGAGGAGGAGAAGTAGAGGAAGGGGAGAGAAAGAGGAGGGGGGAGGGAGGGAGAGGAGGTAGATGAGGAAAAGGAGGTGGAGACAGGGGCGGGAAGGGGAGGAGGAGGAAGAAGAGGACAAAGAAGAGAAGGAGGAGGAAGAGGAGGAGGAGGTGGAGGAGGAGGAAGAAGAAGGGAAGGACAAGAAAGTGTCTTCAGGGAAGGAGAGGAAGAAATATGAGTAAATGAAAAAAAAAGTAGTTCCTTTTAACGTACTTGTTTTAAATGTAGAACTGTAAGGGGGTGGAAAGAGCTCTGAAAGGAAGTTACTTAAACTCTAAGACTTCATTTATCTCATTTGTAAATATAAG
This sequence comes from Enhydra lutris kenyoni, assembly GCF_002288905.1. NCBI lineage: Eukaryota > Metazoa > Chordata > Mammalia > Carnivora > Mustelidae > Enhydra > Enhydra lutris. The sequence goes on from NW_019154106.1 coordinate 11,240,539, forward strand.
AGCTAGTGCCCACCTTAGAGAACAGTGCCTACAAAAAGCAAATGACAGAATGCATCTAGACATCTTAGCAACTAAGGTCTTTACATGCATTCAAAATAAATGAATAAAAATGGGAAGCCTCTTCAATTATTTAGGGAGAGAATGATTATGGAAACTGCTCTCGAGAGAAGACTCACAGAAATGTCCTCCACAGGTGTGTCATATCCTCTGATTCCAGTGGCTGTGGAGTGCCAGTGTCCCTGTGGCACGCCCCCACTGTCATGGATCTGCTGGGTCACTGGGCACAGGACCAGACTGGGGCTCAACTTCTCCTACTCACACCAGGTCTCCTCATTCAGCCTCTTTGAGTCCTGGACCATGTGTTCGTGCAACTCCATGGTGACGGTGCCAGCTTCTGCAGGTCATCCACATGGTCAAGGTTGGAGACAATGAGAGAAAGAGGCAAGTTCCAGTATGTTCCCAACCCTGCTGACCTTCAGCAGCACTGGGCTTACCACCAGATGCAAGGACAATAACCTTCCATGCACTTCTACCCCAGTTCCCAAAATGTATTGTTCTTTATGACAAATATGTTATCAATACCATGCATATTGGTTCTGTTCCCCTAATTGAACCCGGTCATAAGGTCTGAGTGATATATCACTACTCTTTCGGTTCTCATTTCTCTATTAGCTTTGGACTTTCTTTCCTATGAGCTGTCAGGAGAATTATCTGATTAGAATAGCATAGAGTCTGTTTCCTCCAGAAATAGCTTTCAATCCTAAAATGCCTTTTCACTCTTCTCCAAAGAAGAAAAGCAGTAAACCCCAGGGAACTCTAATGTTTATATATGTAAGGGCCTGCTTCGCCAGAGCAAGCCATTTTGTTGATTATGCAGTAAACTTAGATTGACCCTGCCCCCCCCAGAGGAACTTACTTAGAAACAAGTCTGGGAAACCAGAAAAATATGACTGACCAGCCCCTGATAACAGAGCCCATATACCAGGACGTGTCAGGTCAGGGGGAGATAACAGAGCCCAGAATACAAGGATAAGCCAAGCCAGGTGGAGACATCCAATCAGGAAAGCACCTCCCTAACCGCCCAAGAATGTGGGCCCTGCCTTTTGGGCGCCATTTCTGACCAGAGTGATAGGCTAGTTCAAATAGCTACTATAGGGTGAATTGTAATTTAGTTGGCCACCTGTGTGTGGCCAGGCTCAACCACATGGCCTTTACTCTATAAAAGTTAGTCTGTGAGGCTGGGAGGGGTCACCTCTTTGCAAGAGATGGCCCGGGCCAGTCGGTTTGATTCTTGATGCTTGGCGAGAAATAAAGCTTTGCTTGACCTTTGCTTTGTATCAGTCTCGCTCCTTTGACCATGGACCCAACAATATACAGTACAAAATCCTCTTAATTGTAGGTAGTTTAGGGTCACTCCTTGTTTATGGGGAAAACTTATAAATATCACTGTTTGTCATTCTGTTTCATTCAGTGTGATCTTTTGATATTTTGGCTCCTATTTTAGAAGAACAGGAGGAATACAGGCTCTATAATCAAAATGGGTTCTTTTTTCATGTGATCCCCTTGCTAGCACTACATCTTACTAAATTTATGTCCTGATTAGAAATAGAAGTGGGCGCCTATACGTATTCTAATTAGTCCTGAACATTGATCGAACATGTGTCTGCTGATATAGTACGGTGGACCAAAGCCCTGTAGTCTCTCACTCATGGTTCCTACCCAGGCCTGGATAGGAACCTTTTGGTACTTTTTGCTCATATAAGAGGTCCACCTTGAAGACCCAGACTCTTGTTCAAGACAAGGCTCACAGCCAGCATGCCCACCCGCATCTCAGTGTCTCCACTGCCCTTGAAGACAGGGCTGGTTTCCAGTGTGCCTGGTTTCTCTGCACGGACTGAAGCTCGCTTGGATTTTTGCAACAGACCTTCTTTCCTTGGATAAAGCCACTGTATAAAGCACTTCATCTTTTATCCACTGTATTTCTCAGGAGAAACTCTCTCTTATGTTACATGACTAGGGGTTCTTGCTCACAAGAGCAAGGGTCTTCTGTTAACCCCCTAGTCTGGGCAAAGGTAGCTCTTCCCTCTGGCCTAGGAGGCTCATAAACCATCATCTTCTCTTCAATGCCCCCTTCATTTGTATCTCCTAGGGTTCCCTCTCTATACAACTGGCATGGAAATTAGACTTTTACTCTTTCTTGGAACCCGAAATAGAGCAATCTGGGCTCCTTCTGACCAGGCTGCTCCCTCTAGTGTCCACATGGGGATACAACACTTGGGAAGCTGCCGACTTCACACTGGGCACCTGCCAGGGCTAAATCAGTGGGATCACTTTGGTCCCTCAGTCAGCAGCACACGTTCTGTAAGGCTACCCTGGACATTATTCAAGCCAATCCTCTGGCCCTTGAACAAGTTCTTAAATTCATCTCCAGTGCTCTTTTTCTACAGTGAGAATGACCTAGAGTAGATACAGCCTTGGTGAGCATCTTCCTTCCAGACTGTCTCTCCCCTCTAGCCTCTGCTGCTAGAACACTGCTTTGCTCTGGCTGGATTGGGACTAAGGTTGCCAGACAAAATTCAGAAGTTCCAGTTAAATTTGAATTTCAGGAAAACAACAACTTAAAAAATATTTAAGTATGCCACATATGATATTTGATTATTTAAATAAAGTCCTGAATATTGCATGAAATACAACAAAAATAATACTATGAGAAATCCAACTTTAACTGGGCATCTTGTATTTTGATCTGCCAAATCTCATCAACCTTACTTAGGGCACAAAGTCCACTCTATTCCCTTGGATCATTTCCTGACCATTGCCAAACATGTTGTCAGCTCTGGGCTACCACTCCACCCCTCGGCCCACCAAGGTATTAGACTTCTGATTTCTAAGTGGCCATGGGGCTCATCAGGAAAGAGTGACAGAACTTGCAGCAAGCCATAGGGGAAGTACATCTACAGGGATCCTGCCCCGATGGACCTGCCCTAACTTTGACCAAGTGAACCTTTCAAGCATTTCCAGTGGCTTCTTGGTAAGTCATTCCCTGAGGGAGCCACCAAGTCACTCTTGCCTCCTTTTCAGAGTCAGCCTACAGGTTTTTAGCAGGGAGTTTTGGGGCCTTTTAATGGGCTATTGGGGGGGGGGTACTCACTACTAGTTGGGCTGTGGTTGAGCTACTCAAGTAGAACTTGCCTGGGTGCCTCAGCCCAAATGTCTTTAGATCCTTACTGCTTCCCACCTCCACACTCCCCCTGCTTCATGATTCCATCTCCTTTCCATCTCTCCACCAAAATCGCTATTGGCCTCTCAATACTTTTCTTTTTAAGAGCATATATTTCATAGAACAACTTTCATTTTCTAATAGAACAATAAATTCCAGCTGAAAAGTCTAACTGATGTACTATTAAATGTATTTCCATGCTGTTAGGTTCATATGGGATGAGCTATCGTGCCTTGTAATCAGGCTAGCATAATTTTTTTTGCATCAGGCTCTCTGAAATATAATTTATAACAATCAGTTTCCTTTGTCAGGTGTATAGTCCTATACATTTAGCCAACATCCATTATTATAAACTCTACCATAAATAAAGCTAAAACAGCTGCGCATCTAATTCTTAGCACGTCGAACTTTTCTTCTCACCTACAGCTGACCTGGAACTCCATCGTGTCGCTGAAAACTACTTCTCAAGGAAAGGATTCCTACTATCACTTGCATCTTTCTGCACTTCCCAAGGAAAACAGGAATGTATTTTCAAGAAGAAAACAGGTGGCGTTTAAGCATGTGAACTGATCAATACCTTGTCTTTGATGAGTTGTGATTACACCCAAGTCCAGTTGTGATTACACCCAAGTCCAGCTTCGCTTCCCTTAAAACTGAGAAATGAAGTATCTATCACTATATTGTCTTTGTAAATGTTCTGGATGAGTCCACCCTTCAGTCACTTACATAGAATGAAACAAAATGAGCATATATACCCAAAAACTTACAAGGCTCTTCAGAGTCAAGGCAGGCTACCTGCTACAACTTAAAAGAGGAACATCTAACCACAGAGACATTCTTGTGATTTTCTTTCTAGTTTTGATTTCCAAAAAGGACTGGCGATTATTTAAGGGACACCTTCACCAAAATAATTCAGCATCTTTTCATGATAAACTGTCAACCAATTACATAGAGATAGAATACACCTTCACATAGTAAAGCCTGCATAAAACAAGCAAGCCCTTAGTGAACACCACACCTGATGGTGAAAAGCTGAAAGCTTTTCCTCTAAGAGTAGGAGAAAATCACCAATTTTAAAAGCAGCTGGGAAATGATTTAACTTATGTTGTTTTTTTCCTTCTCTGTAAAATTGGTGTAATATTCACACATAACTTTGGGGTTATTAGAATCAAGTAAGTAGTCATTAGATGCTGGTAATGTCACCTGACACGTTAGGCCTTACAGAAGGGTTACCTCTTAGTTTTATATTGACTGTAAAAGGTAGATGCCCATTGTGACAATGTTTAAATTCTCTGATGAGTAAACAACTCTAAGCAGCATTTTATTGAAAATGATATAATAGTAGCACTTTAAATTTTTAAAAAATTTAATGAAAATATTTTAATGAAAAATACCTTGGCAAAAATCAGACTCCAGGCTCATGTGACACCAAAATATATATTTACAAAGCGATTGAATAACAAATGGCACAACTTCATTCTCCTAATTGATATAAGAAATATCCCAAAAGTCAAGAGTGACCTTTTTGTTTACATGGGAAGACTCCCTTTTTAGGGAAAAGATGTCTAAAGAAGGAGTCTTCCCATGCAATATACAAAAAAGTCACTTTTTTCTATTTATCACCAGCTACATGATGAATATATCATGATGAATATATCATTTACATATAAATGATGAATATAAATTCATGATTATATGAAGATGATAGCATGGTGGGAAGATACTACCCTTGACCACCTCAATCCATTGATTATTTCAAGTGTGGAAAAATCACATCAGGGAAAGAACAGAAAACCTGACATCAAATTTCAGTTAAGAAAGTGGTTATTTAGGGGCGCCTGGGTGGCTCAGTGGGTTAAAGCCTCTGCCTTCGGCTCAGATCATAATCCCGGGATCCTGGGATCAAGCCAAGGATCATCTCTGCTCAGCAGGGAGCCTGCTTCCTCCTCTCTCTCTGCCTGCCTCTCTGCCTACTTGTGATCTCTCTGGCTGTCAAATAAATTAAAAAAAAAAAAAAGTGGTTATTTAGGGGCACCTGGGTGGCTCAGTCATTAAGCATCTTTCTTTGGCTCAGGGCATAATCCCAGGGGCTCCTGGGATAGAGCCCCGCATCGGGCTCCCTGCTCAGCAGGGAGCCTGCTTCTCCCTCTCCCACTCCCCCTGCTTGTGTTCCTTCTCTCTGTGTCTCTCTCTGTCAAATAAATAAATACAAATCTTTTTTAAAAAAGAAAGTGGCTATTTCAATTCTAGAATATGAATCTAATTTCGTTCTGCAACAATCAAATATGACATACATTGAATTATTTTTAGGAATCGATTTTACCAATTAATTAGGAAAGCCACACGAGTTAAAGTGTCTTCACACAAAAGCACTTTGTCCTGAGAGTTAGTACATTAAATTTTAAACTCTGCACCAGGTTAGTCTCTGGCATATTTAGATACCTATCTCCATTCTTTACTTTTACTAAAAAACATTTAGAACATATTTCTCGAAGGTTCATATCAACTGGATCAAATTATTGTCATTGGGGACATTTTGTTCTACTGTATGGAATAGAAAATAAAATTTAAATGGGTGGTATAAATTACCAATAGTTAACATTAAATTAATAAGCTATACCCCTGATGCAATATATATATATATTTATATATTTGTGTGTGTGTATATATATATACATATATCTTCTCTGAATCAGGGATTTTTAGGGAGAAGATATCTAAGAAAAGATTTATACCAACTTTTTTTAATACAAAAAGACAGGTTTTTCCAACAAAATTCATGACGTCAGTTCCAATGCTCCATTCCTCCTTAAGGACTTAGTAAGCCTAGTTCTTCCGGTGTTGTCTCAAAGTCAGCAATAAAGGGACTGGGGTCCAATTTTATTTCATTTTCTGTAGAAACTGGTGTAAGCCACACTGATTTCCTAAAATAAAATAAAATAAAATAAAATAAAATAAAATAAAATAAATAAAAAACAGGAGCAGATATTGTTGGCATACTTGGCACCTGGTCTCCCTGAGTCTATACTTGGGTCCAAGTTATTAAGTTATTTTTACCCCTGTGGCCATTTTCAGTATAGTGATTTATTTGAAATGCTTGCTTTAGTCAAGTCCCAAAATGCCCAGGAAAATGGATTCAGACAAGTAGATCCTAAGAATAGTAAGTAAAAGCAGCCAGAGTTTAATCTGAACTAGTGTAGTAGTGGCACAGG